>NW_012106797.1:713013-765236 GCF_000951045.1 Mandrillus leucophaeus
ATATTTATATATGTATTATATATTTTTTCTATAAACACACAAACACAGAGATTGAGGGAGAGAGAAATTTCCAATGCCAGTTAAGAGCATAGAATGGAATCGTAGAATGTCCTTGTTGGAAGATATGGCTTGAGATTGAATTTTATATATTCTCTTATATATTCTCACCCTCTAGGAGAGTTTTTTTCAAACCCTGGTTACTTAACTGAGAGCTCATGTCAAATCCAAAAGAAAAAAAAAAGGAGGAAAGAAAAGAATTCAACCAAACAGACTCAAAGAACCATTATTTAAATATTACTGATATAACTGAGTAAGAGAACTTCAGTTATGAAAGAAAAAATAAAATCAAGGAAGGATTAAATAATACATTTGCCAAATCCACAAAATAATACAATTTTCAGAGAAATCGATTAGTTCAGTACAAGTACAATCATGCTGCCTGTTGATCACTGTGGAGACTAAACAGCAAGACTGACTATATTTCAACTGAACTCATGGAATATTTTTTTGTCAGTCAGGAACACTCTCAAAGTCTGTGGTGTATTCTCACTTCATAGTTCATTTGGAGAAGGTTTGAAAATCCTAGTGGAATGTAATCTTACACCCTGTTCAATGTAAATTGTATGTGGTTTCCCATTTTTGGTACCCAAGCAAAGGAAGCTGACTTTTCCATGGTTTTAAATTCTAGAGAGGTAAAATAAATTGTTTCCCAATGAATTTTACAGGAAAATAGCAGCTGCTTCTGACATAAGTGAAAAGACACCAATACTTCAGCAGATGGATTGGTTTCTTTAGGCAAATGTTATGAATAGGAAAAAACACCCTTCCTACACAAATATTTCTTAAATTTTCTTTTGGTATTTGTTTAATATCTTGATTTTAAAAAATGTGGATCACATGAAACTATGCCCAAATTGAAGAAATAGCACAAAGAAAAAAAAGTATCACAAACATTAGATGAGAGATTGAGACCCGTTTACCATAAGGAGGCAAGGATCAGAATAGAAACAAAACACGAATTCCCACTCTGGAGTGAAGCAATGCGTGCTTAGGAGAAACATTCTAGGACTTTCATTCATTCATTCAAAATACATCACAGAGTGACTCATTCTTCAAACACTGCTCTCAGAATTGTAAACACCACCAGCAAAGCCCTTTTGAGTCTAATGCAATCATACAGACAAGAAATGTGATATCATGTAACATTAAGCCACAAGGCAGAAAACAAGATGAAAAGTAATAATGGGAGAAAGAATGGAGAGAGCAAGAGACAGTGTATAATGGTTACACTGATGGCTACTCTAGCCAGAGTGATTACAAAAAGCATTTATGGAAAGTTCATTATACTTACATTCTCTAACCTTTAGATATGATTGAGCAAATCATTGGGCAAAGTACTTACTTAGGCAATTTCTTCATCTATAAAATGAGTAACAATATTATCTTGCAGGGTTGTTATAAAAATAAGAATGTATGTATGCAAAATGCCTGGCGAATACTGAATAGTAGGTATCAATGTATAATAACTGTTATTGTAGATTATATTCTAGTGAAGGTAGAGCTAACTATAAGGCAATCTGAGCAACTTTCTCTGAAATGAAAGGGCTCCAAATGAAACTTTCTTAGTCTTCTAAAGCTAAATATGGCCCTGTGGCCCTACAATTCTACTCCTGGCTACGCACCCAGCAGAAATGAGTGCTTATGTTAAAATAAATAAGTAAATAAATAAAAAAAACAGAAAAACTAAAAACATGTACAAGAATGTTCTTAAGAGCTTATTCACAAAAGCCAAAAATGAGAAACAATCCAAATATCTATTCATGGTAGAAAGGATAGACGTGCTGTGATATGCTTGTACAATGGAATATAAAGTAGAAATGAAAATGAATGAACTACTGCCACACTCAAACAACATGGATGGATCTCACAGAAGTATATTGCGTGAAAAAATCCAGACACAAGAGTGTATATTGTATAATTCCATCAATATATTTATAAATATTTGTTATTTAAAATTTTTAAATTTAAAAATAGACAAAATTAATCTGTGGTGACAAAGTAGAAAATAGACATTATCTTTGGGGAGATAGAGACTGGGAAGGGGCATGAAGGGAGCCTCTCAAGGACTGGTGTTGTTCTTATCTTGATCAGAGTAGTGCTTAAGTGCTATATACTTAAGATCTGTGCATGTCACTGTGTACAAGTCATACATCTATAAAAATATATATATACCATGAAATACTATGCAACCATAAGAAGGAATGAGATCATGTCCTTTGCAGGTACATGGAGGAAGCTGGAAGCCATCATCCTTAGCAAACTAACACAGGAACAGAAAACCAAACACCACATGTTCTCACTCATAAGTGGGAGGAACACATAGGCACAGGGAGGGGAAGAACACACACCAGGGCCTGTAGGCAGGAGGGATGTGGGGCCTGTAGGCAGGAGGGATGTGGGGCCTGTAGGCAGGAGGGATGTGGGGCCTGTAGGCAGGAGGGATGGTGAGGCGAGGGAGAGCATCAGGACAATTAGCTAATGCATGCAGGGCTTAAAACCTACTTGACAGGTTGATAGGTTCAGCAAATCACCATGGCACACGTATACCTTATATAACAAACCTGCACAGTCTGCATATGTATCCTGGAACTTAAGGTAAAAAAAAATTAAAATTAAAAATAAAAAGAATTAAAAAAATAAAAATAAAAATAAATTTAGAAGTATAATTGGGAACAGGGACTAGGAACAACTCTTTCATTTTTTTCCCCTTAACACTGAGTTAAAGCTCTAAGTACATAGACTGTTAGAGTGGGAGAGGATTTAAAGATCATCCTGTCCAAACTCCTTCCGTAATAGTCAATGAAGCATGCTGCTTTCCTGTGGATGGAGTCTGGATATGTGGCTTTTTGGGTATTGATCACTTTTCTATAAGTATTTTGTTGACTTTTTCAATTATGGAAGTCAAGAGATAAAGTACAGCAAAAAAGAGTTAGGGTAAACTTAAGGCATGATTTCTTTAAGGATCAAAGCTATTGAAACACGTGTTCCATATGGAGATGTGAAATTCCAACCAACTCCTCCCTGATGTTTTATTTTTAAAAAGCACCATTTCTGAGTTGAGAAGACATGTTTATGGTAGAAGGCATGAGGTGTGCCAACACAAATCCTGGATTATTCCAATCTGGGGATTTCTCCGTGTATGAAAGAAATATAAAAATCTTCTTAGTTTGAATTGCATCCTTTAAATATTTTTAGGCAAGCTGGTGTAAAGATAACACACCCAAGAATGGTTCCAAGTAATGTCATAACCCAACCAAACCACTCAACATGTGCTGGCCCTGGTGAGGAGCCTTACCTTTTCTGTTGATTTGGAAATAATGACATAGCATAAACCAAGCCCTCTCTCTCTTGAAGCCAAGCCAACTTCCAGAGCTACCTTCTTTCCTTGCCAAAGAATGCACCCTGAGCCACGTGACCCTTTCTTGCACAGTCCTCAAAAGTGTGATGTGGCAACAGCGGTATGACTGAGAGCTTATGAACTGGGAAAAAGAGGTTGCTGGCCCAGAGGGAAACTTCTCCCGCCTTCTCTCTTGAGCACACCAAAGTTATGTAGGAAGAGAAGGCTTCACTTCCCTCAGCAGGTACAAATTTAAAGAGGATGGAAACTGTCTGTGGTAGCTGCTGGCATGGCAGGGAAAAGGCTGTTTTGTAAGAATAAGATGGGGCAGGAATTGGAGAGGAGATTCAGGGAAACCCTGGTCTGCGGATTGCAATCTGTGCTGTAGGAAATTATGTAATTGAGGTTTTATCAGCATCCAGATTACTGAAGCTCATACTGTTCACCTCCTAGGACACAAGTCTTTAAAAAGTCTAGATGATAATATTTTTGGGGAAAATGATTATCAAGGCATTCATTCTGTTATTAGAAGATGGGATGGAGAGATGATGGAGACGATTAAAAGGGTATATGGCTTTCAACACCAACCTGTGTTTCATATGTGAACAAAAGTGATATTTTTAAAGATCAAAATGATGCTCATATGCAGCGTACATTGTAGGTTTTCATTAAACGTTTTGATTGACAAGCAAATTTACGTTAGCAACTAGGTCTTTTAAAGATAAACTCAGATTTTTTAAAAAAGCAATACACATCTTAAAATTATTTGTATTGAAATGTATTGACAGCTAGGTATTATCACTTGAGAACTTCTTGAAAGGCAAAGTATTGGGTCTCACACAAGAATCAGGAGTTTATGTTTTAACAAGTCCTCCCGGTGATTTTGATGCAGGCTAAAGTCTGAGAAACACTGCATCAGGAAATCATCAGAAACAATGCCATCAGTTTTCAGATGATCAACCACATGGAAAATATTTTTAAAAGGCATACTCAGAGCCTCACATGCAATTAGATTGATCTAAAAATCAACATAATTATAAGCTTGCAAATTTTAAAAATGTTAAGTAGAGAAAGGAAATTTTCTTTGTGCTGCTGCACATACATAGGCAGACTGCTGATAATATTCCAAAGTAGGCTAGGCTGGCACATGCTAGAAAACTTTATTCCATGCAAACACATGATTACATGTTCCTAATTCCTGGAAATGTTACACAGCTGCTGTAATTGGTGTTCCTTTCCCACAGTAACACACCCTCCATGTTAAAGCTAAAAACAATTTCCACATGCAACATGGGTTATATGACTTTATATCCAGGCTTGAAAACCCTCCAGGCTTTCCCATGCCCACAGGCTAATGATCAAGATCCCCAGGATGGCCTCGAAGGCCCCACACATTCTGACCCCAACCTACTTCTCCACCCTTGTGTCCTGCAGTGCTTCCCGTGTGAGTTCTGTGCTTTGGCCACAGTGGCCTTCTCTCTGCCCCATTTACTCCTTACCACCTCTCCTGCCACAAATTCTTTTCATATGCTTTAACCTCTGCCTAGGACTCTGTTCTCCCTTTGTCTTTGTGTATTTAATTCCTCCTCATTCTTCAAAGCTGTTCAGTCCTCACCTCCACAAGGCGACCTTCCCTGACCTTCTCCCCCAACCTCCAACCAGGTCACACTCCAATTTGATGTTTGAAGAGCACAATACTTTATCTTTCAGAGCACTCCTCATAGGTACAATCTTGCATTTATCTGTGAGACTCTTGACTACTTCTATTTCCTCCACCATTCAATCAACTCCCTACAGGTAAGCTCTCTTTTAATTCCTGGTGTCCAGTCAGCACAGGACTTGACATGTAGCAAGAGCTCGAGGAAGATTTTAATGAATGGATAAATGGATGAATGGAGGAATGAATGAATGAAGAATAGTTTGGCTATATTTATAGGACTTCTTACTATTTAAGTTGTTCACAATAGTCATTGACCTGTGTCACACCATTTGCATTCCCTTGTTTAAGGTCCAGATAGTCTTACAGGAAGGGAAACAAGACATTCTAGAAAGTATTGGTGTTTCTTGTTTATCAACCTGTCTAAGTCTTGAGAATGGCTTGAGAAGAAAACTGAACTAGAAGTCAAATATTTCTCTTAGCTGTGACTGTCTTTCTTAGCATGTGCACACTAGCTTTGCCACAGTGGATTGGACGTGAACCATACACTGCTTTCTGGCATCATATCAGCAGGCTCAGCCCATCAGTTTCTCTCACCTGAGCTTGTTCTGACAAGCTTAAAACTTTCACATTCCTACAGCCTAAGACAGTACCTAGCTAAAGTCAAAATTGGCATGGAAAGTGTGTGGAGGGATTTGTGTGAGAGCATAGCTTGGGCTGAACAAGCCACTGACATGGGTTGTGCTCGCAGTCCAATTTGTTTGAGGGGATAGGGGCCCCTGGATATATCATGCTCCAAGAGAAGACCATAAGTTCCCTTCATGGGAGTGGGCAGACTTATCAACAGCAATACTAGATGCAAAAAGACAATAAAATTTGATTTTAAAATATTGAGGAAAAATCGTTTCGGACTTAAAATTTTATATCCAGTAGCATTTTCATTTAAAAAGAGGGCTTGATAAAAAAAAAAAAAATTCTTAGGCTTAGAAAGCCTCAGGTTTGCCTCATAGAGATACTATACTGAATATAGTTTTAGAGAAAGTTCTAACTAAGAGAAACATATCCAGGAGCTGCTATAAAAGATGAGAAAACAAGGATAATCAAATATCTTGGTGAATTTTATTGTTTGCTTTTTTAAAAATATCTAGACTCAAACAAAAGCAAAAAGAGAAATATTTGATCCGGAAGAAAAACTTAGACAACGTGAATACATGAATATGGAGACAAAACATAGTATTTTTAACGGCAAGATAGAAGAATTGATACGCTAAGAAACCAAGAGGGGTATAGGCACGTAAGTATTGATTCTACAAGAAAAAATAGAATATGTAATTTTAAAGTAGTAGAAGAAAATGTAATCTATCCTTTGGAAAGCAGAAAATAGAAAAAGGGAACTAAAGGAAGCTATGAAAAATAAATAAAGACTAACTCTCCAGGCTGCTCAATGGTAGTGCATTGGGATCTGGCAGTGGCCTGGGGAAGAGTCAGAATTAATAGACATTTTGTTTTGGAGGACAAACCCTTGGTAACCTCATCACAATTATTCACCTTTTCCTTTCTGATCACCACAAAACTGAGGAGGTTTCATGGTGGCCATTGTTCTTACTCAAGCACTGTGTAATTAAAGTAATCTACCTGGAAAATAGGGTTTTTGTTTGCCCTGCCCTGGGCCCCAGGGAAGGTCTTGGAAGTTTGCCCAGCTCTTACATTTCAAATTAAGGAACTGACTGTCAGAGACAAATGGCAGGCCAGGTTAATAACTGTGCAAAAAAAATTGGCATAAATATGCTGGACCCATAGTCTCTCTATGTAGTCTGTTTGCTATTCTATGGATCAAGGATAAACGAGTCATTTGAAATGTGCAACAACTATACTTGTCAACTAGTTGCAAAACTTGGGCCCCCAAAGAACCATAAGAGACAAAATATCTCTGAGAACTGAAAACTTACATATTTGACTTTTCTATATATACAGAACCCCAAGCTCTTGACTTTGATAGTAAATTCAAAATGGGAAGAGAATTAGCTTGCATGGGAAGAAATTAGCTTTCTGGGTTGAACATTCCAGTTCCAAAGGAATGTATTGATCTTCTACTTTCTCAAGACAGAAAGGCAAGACACATTTTTTGTATTTCTGCTGTATGACAAGACTCCATAGTGATTTCTTGGATTCTTTCTAAATGGAAGGCACATTCCCTGACTTGATGGAGCATTCACTGAGCTGGGTGGCCTAGAAAGCTTTGGTTCTTGAAGACATGTTTACTTAGCAGTGAGCCTAGACACCATCTGTGGGAGCAGATGTTTCAACTCCCATCTTAGCAAACCCATCTGGAATGCTGGAGGAGCATTCCAGAGTGGAATATATTCTAGCATCCAACAGGGAGAAATGGGAAGTTCATATTCAAGACTCTTCATTCTCAGGCTAAGGAATCATGAATGTCTTTATCAGCATGCATAATTAGCCTTCCCAAAGGGCACCAAAAAAAAAAAAAAGGATATAGAAAAGAAATTTTAGGATCTACTAATTTCCTTTAAGTGTACTTAATTTCACTTAGGTTCTGGTTGCATAAATTAGGTATTATTTAAACAAATTTTTGTAACTTTTTCAAGGCAATTGTTTTCAGCGAATATTGTTGACTGGCATATTTTGCCTCTCTAATTTTTTAGGACTCCCAGGAATGTTTAGGTTTTAGGATAAGCCCTTTTCCACATAATTTTATTAACAAGCTTAATAGAAAATACTCTATAACACATATATTCAAAATTCAGTTTGTATAAATCTGAGCATGCCCACAGAGTTCCTCCTAAGCAACTGTATTCTGCAAAACCTATTTACCTTTCCCATAAATCAGAACTGGAGATGCATGTTTCTTTGTAATTTAGACCTCACAGTTTATCTCTGTGAAACTACAGAACTTAATTTAGTCATCCCTACAAAACTACCATTTCTTTTTACTATCAGAAGGATTCTCAGAGGCTTGAGCTTCAGCTAGCTAGAGTTATTGCACTCTAAACTTGATGGATTAATGGGAACTGTGGGTTGGGTAACAGTCTGGTTTTTTGGTTTTGTTTTATTTATTTATTTATTTAACAAATTTTATTTTAATAAATAAAATTTTTCTTTTAACCCCGTTTTCATTATGATGCCTCATCCTAATTAATTTTAATCTTATTTTCTAAAAATAAGAATAAATACTCTCTTACATAAACATAATAGCACAAATACCCCTAAGATATTAATAGTGATTTCCTAGTAATTGTCTTCTATCTAATCAATATTCAAGTTGCCTCAGTCGTCTCCAGACACCTTTTGGTCAGAATTTAATTTCTTTTGATTTAGAACAGACCCCAGTCCCACAACGTTTTATTTGGTTTTGTTTTTATGACAATTGACTTTTTGATAGGACCAGGTAAGTTGTCTTATAGAAAATCCCACAGGCCATATTCTTTGTGTGTTGGGGGTGGGTGGGAGGGGGCAGGGAGGTGAGATGTTTTAGCTTGTTGCTATAAACCTGTATTTTCTATAAACTGAAAGTTAGGACTAAATAACTTTCAGTTATTTTTCTCTCTCTTGTAATCTACCAGTGTACCTGGAACACAGGTATGAATGAATGAATGAATGAATGAATGAATGAATGAATGATTTAATATGTACATCAAGGAGGCTGAACTAAAGAAACTTGAAGTAATTTTCATAATCTAGCACCATAAGGTACACTGCTAGATTACAAGAGACAGAAAAATAACTAAAATATAGTTCCTGCCTTTGATGAGTTGAAAGTTGAGTTGGGATACAAACATGGAAAGAATTATCATTTCATCCAGGAAAACTTTCCTAACTTCCTCATTTGTCATTGAAAAGAGATGTGCTGATCCCTCCATGTTTCTCTAGAACTCTCTCTATATGTCCAATATTGTTTCTCTCATAGCATTTGAATTATTCCCTCCTTGTCATTTTTCTCACTAGACTGAGAATTCCTTGAATTCTTTGAGTTTTTTTGCCTTTGTGTCTCCAGCATCTAGCATCAATCCCTGAAACATAATAGATGCCCAGTAAATAACTGACAGATGTACACAGTGTTATTAGAGAGACATGCATTAACTGTTATTAGAGAAATATTGGACTAGTGGTGTGGAAATATTGAGAAAGTGACTTTTGAATTAGAATTCTAAAGGATGAATAGGAAAAGACTGCAGAAAAGGATATTAAAAGGAAAGGGAACCACATGTAAAAAGGCCCATGATTTCCAGAGAACAAAGCAACACTTCAAAGGGCAAAATATAAGGGATAAATTATCAGGGGGAGAATGTGGGTTGGGATTAGATTTTCAAGGGTCTTGACTGCTATGCTGAAAGCATTTAAATTCCATCCCATGGGCAACAGAGGGAAAATAGAAGCTCTTTAAGATAAGGAATGACATAATTACTTTTATTTTTTCAACATGATTGTTCTAGTATAGGACTGGAATGGAGAAAACTGATGTCAAGGAGGAGAAAAAAAAAGGAAAAAATTAAGAGCAATACAGTAACTTGACCAATATCACAGTGCTAACCCACCAGCATCCCATTAACACAATCTGCAGCAGGGAAAAAATAGTGAGTTCAAGGTTATAAGATGCGAGCATTAAGTGTTATTCAGAGGCGAGTGAGTTAAGAGAAACCAGAGTTACTCAAAATGAACCCATGGATGAGGGAGGAAGTAAACTGAGTCATAAGAAAAGATTCAAGAATTGTTAAAATAGGCTTAAAGGAAAAGAATACATTCTAAGCATGTACTGAAACAGTGGAAGGCCTAGACAAATTACTGGGTGGATGTGCTGGCTGTGGGGTCTGGACTAGAAGGAAATAGGGCTGCAGAAGTAATTAGGGGCTAGTTTGTTTATGGCTCTTGAATAAATAATGTTAAAGTGTATATATATATATGTAGCTCTAAACTGTTATCATCTCCAACTCTATTCCGGCTGTCATAAGTGATTTATTTATTAGTCATCTAACTAGAGAGATGAAGGGTTAGTTGTTCAGCTAGTTGGTTACTTTAGAGCCATGTACCTTATAAGGAACTTTTTTCTGGCCACGTGTTTTCCACTGGTCAGAGGTGGGTAGGTCCCATTTTCTGGAAACAACCAGATGGAACTACCCTGGGCTTCTTCATTGCCCTTACCATGCATGAAACTACAGTTGAAACCCACTGATAGGCTGACAGGGATAGTCAACAAATAAGACATGCTAAGATGGGACTCTGAGAATCTGAGAGCATCCTGCAGACACATACATTTCAAGGAGGTATTAAGCTTTGTACCACATAAAGCCAATCTCCACACAGAGGAAGAGATGTGAGAGAAATTTTAAACTCAGGATTCCTTCCCACAGAGTCTCACAAATGCTGTTCAGGTACTGGCAGCAACTGGAAGTTCATCGTAGGCTTTTTTTTTTTTAATGTTTTATTTTATTTTTATTTTTACTTTTTTTTTTTTTTTTATCACTTGGTCCAGGAATTGGGGAGGGTAAAGGCTGGGATGGAAGACTTTTCCTTGGGGCCCTAAATCTAAATGGCAGCTTTCAAATGAGACTAAAAGCATTATACAGCACAACTTCTATTTATTTCCCCTTTTTGTTGAAAATTTTGTTTTAAAAGTTTTCTCCTTTCTGTCTCTCTCTGAGCTATTATGCCAGCATGGGCCTTGGAAACACAAGTAGTTCAAGTAATTAGAACAAATGAAGAACCTTTTCAAACCATTCTACTTTCTTTTATTCAATTCATTTAATGTATCCATCCATTCAGTAAATCATTCACCCATTCATTCCTTCATTTGTTGAACAAATTTTTAGGGAGTGCCTACTATGTACCAAACACAGTTCTAGGCCTTAGAAATGCATCAGCAAGTCCAGGTGTGGTGGCTCACGCCTGTAATCCCAGCACTTTGGGAGGCTGAGGTGGGCGAATCACAAGGTCAGGAGATCGAGACGATCCTGGTTAACACGGTGAAACCCCGTCTCTACTAAAAATACAGAAAATTAGCTCGGTGTGGTGATGGGCGCCTGTAGTCCCAGCTACTCGGGAGGCTGAGGCAGGAGAATGATGTGAACCCGGGAGGCGGAGCTTACAGTGAGCAGAGATCGCGCCACTGCACTCCAGCCTGGGTAACACAGCCAGACTCTGTCTCAAAAAAAAAAAAAAAAAAGAAAGGAAGAAAGAAATGCATCAGTGAATGAAACAGATGGCATTCCTCTGTTCTTGTATAACTTAAGGTCAAACAAAGAGAGACTTATCTTACGTAATAAACACAGGTAAGTCAAGCATAGAATATGTTAGAAGGTATAAGTACTATGGAGAAAGGGAATGCAGCAAAAAATAAGAGATTGAGAGTGCAGGAGGATGTAGGAAGGAGGATGTAAGAACTGCAATTCAAAGAATGGTAGTCAAGGAGGCACTGGGAAGATGACATTTATTAGCACAGCCTTGAGGGAGGTGCCTTCTGCATAGCAAAGTGCTGCTTTACTCTACTCAAGCAAGTTTTGTAGCCAGTGCTATTCTCAATTTTTTCCAGGCCTCCAGAGAATGTTGTTTGCCATGGAAGTTTCTTTCATCAAAAAGATGGACAGTTGATCCAAACCAAGTCCTTTACCTTGATACAGAAGACTTGGATGATTTTTAAATCTTCTCTGCTATGAAGATTCTATAAGGGAATTCTGAGAATAATATCATTCTCTCCAGTCTCTTACCTCTTTGCATGGTTCCTCTCTTTCCAATATTCTGTATCCACCTCCACATAGCAACAATTATCTAAAGAAAACAGGTGAAATCTTGCCTTTTGTTTGAATTTCCTAGAATACTGAGGAAAGGATGTATATAGCTAGCAGTGTTTGAATATGTACTCTGTCCAGGTACCATTTTGTGTGCTTACATACGTAGTAAAACTCATAAAAACCTTAAGAGGCAAGTATTTGTATTAGTTAGTTTTACAGATAAAGAAATTAAGGCTTAAAATAGTTAAATAACTTGCCCATGGTCATAAATCGCACGTATTTAGAGCCAGGATTTGAACCCATTGTTTATTCTGAAGCCCACATAATGTTTGGGAGTCACTTCAAAGTTCACATCTGGCCACTGCTAAGCTAAGTTTTGACTCTGTCTTTTTGCAAGACTACAAGTGCCTGAATCAAAATATCTTAAATCATGCCTTCCTACGATAGTTAATATCTGATATTACTTTTCCATTCAGCCCCTTTTTTCCTCTAAGTAAAGAAAATTTAACAATAGACAATAAATTGAGATCCAGACAAACTTAGAATGTGGTTTTTAATTAAACATACTATAAAGGCAGAAAGGAGGGAGGACAAATAGAGCAGCAAGGAAAACAGTAGATTCCTGGCTTTGGGAATCCCACAGGTCACCACCACGAAAAAAGCCACATACCCTTAACTTCCTCAAAGTGCCCTTGACCAGTATTAACTAAATGCCAGTCACCACAGCTGTGGGCACATTTCTTCACATCAGTAGTGTTAATAGTGTTAATAGTTATAATCCAAATTTCACTATTTTACTTCCATCTACTCACAGAGGTCTTCAATTGTGACACATGAAAACACTGGTTAAGACAGGGTTTGCTCTTTAATTTTCTTCAGTATTACAAATCAGAAAAAAGGAAAAGTTTTGAGAAGTAAAACCTTTAGAGAGCAGAGGAAAGCCACAATTTTTTTCTCCTGTTTAAATGCTTCTTTTTCTTTCTTTCCTTCTTACTACCAACTTTTAAGTTCAGGGATACATGTGTGGGATGAACAGGTTTGTTACATAGGTAAACGTGTGCCATCTTGGTTTGCTGTACAGGTCATCTCATCACCCAGCTATCAAGCACAGCATACATTAGCTATTCTTGATGCTCTCCCTCCAACCACCCCAACCCTCCAACAGGCCCCAATGTGTGTTGTTTCCCTCCGTGTGTCCGCGTGTTTTCATCATTCATCTCCCACTTATAAGTGAGAACATGCAGTATTTGGTTTTCTGTTTCTGGGTTAGTTTGCTGAGGATAATGGCTTCCAGCTCCATTCATGTCCCTATGAAGGGCATGATCTGTTCCTTTTTATGGCTGCATAGTGTTGCATGGTGTATAGGTACCACACTTTCTTTATCTAGTCTGTCATTGATGGGCATTTAGGTTGATTCCATGTTTTTGTTATTGTGAATAGTGCTGCAACGAACATACACTTGTATGTATCTTTATCATAGAATGATTTTTATTCCTTTGGGTATACACCCAGTAATGGGATTGCTGAGCCAAATGGTATTTCTGCCTCTAGGTCTTTGAGGAATCCCCACATTGTCTTCCACAATGGTTTGATTAATTTACACTCCCACCAACCATGTAAAAGTGTTCTTTTTTTCTCCACAATCTCACCAGCATGTTGTTTTTTGACTTTTTATAACAGCCATTCTAACTGGGAGACATGGTATCTCATTGTGATTTTGATTTGCATTTCTCTAACGGTCAGTGATGTTGACCTTCTTTTCATATGTTTGCTGGCTGCATGTATGTCTTCTTTTGAGAAGTGTCTGTTCATTTCCTTTGCCCACTTTTTAATGGGGTTGTTTGATTTTTTTTCTTGTAAATTTGTCGAAGTGAGGAAAGCCAAAATTACAATTTATTTTGGCAAAGGAAGAGTGATTTCCTTCTGGGTGCAAAACACCATAACTTTCCAGAGACCCATGCATTTAATTCATATTGGTTATACCCTGGTTAATCTGTATATCTTCATAAATTTTTTCAATTTTGTTTATTGTGATAAAATACACATAACATAAAATTTATCATCTTACTGGTTTTAGGTGTACAATCCTCATAATCATAATATTATAGTCATAATATAATCATAATCATGATACTTCATAATATGAGTTATGTGTCTATTGTGAAATCAGTGCTTAGAAGGACTTAACTCTGAGAGAGTGTATCCTTTCCTATTAGCTTTAGTGGGTTAGTAGTTCCAAGAATTAGAGATGATGCACCCAAGATGGATGCTGGAGGTCCTCCAAGCATCTTTTAATATCATTCCCACTTGGATAAGTAGAGTCTTTTGAACTTTGGGTGCATCATCTCTAATTCTTGGAACTACAAGTCCACTAAAGCTAATGGGAAACACACTCTCTCAGAGCTAAGTCCTTCTCTTCAAAGATAACTACAAACCACTGCTCAAGGAAATAAGAGAGAACACAAACAATGGAAAAACATTCCATGCTCATGGATAGGAAGAATCAATACCTTGCAAATGGTCATATTGCCAAAAGTAATTTATAGATTTAATGCTATTACTGTCAACTCACCATTGACTTTCTTCACAGAACTAGAAAAAAACTACTTTAAATTTCATATGGAATCAAAAAGAGCTCATATAGCCAAGACAATTTTAAACAAAAAGAACAAAACTGGAGGCATCACGCTACCTGACTTCAAACTATACTACAAGGCTACAGTAACCTAAACAACATGGTCCTGGTACCAAAACAGATATATAGACCAATGGAACAGAACAGAGTCCTCAGAAATAATACCACACACCTACAACCATCTGATCTTTGACAAACCTGACAAAAACAAGCAATGGGGAAAGGATTCCCTATTTAATAAATGGTACTGGGAAAACTGGTTAGCCATAGGCAGAAAACAGAAACTGAACTCCTTCCTTACACCTTATATAAATATTAACTCAAGACGGATTAAAGACTTAAATGTAAAACCTAAAACTATAAAAACCCTAGAAGAAAACCTAGGCAATACCATTCAGGACACAGGCATGGGCAAAGACTTCATGTCTAAAACACCAGAAGCAATTGCAACAAAAGCCAAAATTGACAAATGGGTTCTAATTAAACTAACGAGCTTCTGCACAACAAAAGAAACTATCATCACAGTGAACAAGCAACCTACAGAATAGGATAAAATTTTTGCAATTTATTCATCTGACAAAGGTCTAATATCCAAACCTTACAAGAAACTTAAGGAACTGAAACAAATTTTCAAGAAAAAAACAACCCCATCAAAAAGTGGGCGAAGGATATAAACAGACACTTCTCAAAAGAAGACATTTATGTGGCCAAGAAACATGTGAAGAAAAGCTCATTATCACTGGTCATTAGAGAAATGTAAATCAAAACCACAGTGAGATACCGTCTCACACCAGTTAGAATGGTGATCATTAAAAAGTCAGGGAACAACAGATGCTGACAAGGATGAAGAAAAACAGGAACACTTTTACACTGTTGGTGGGAGTGTAAATTAGTTCAACCATTGTGGACGACCGTGTGGCAATTCCTCAAGGATCTAGAACCAGAAATACCATTTGGCTGGGTATATATGCAAAGGATTGTAAATCAGTCTACTATAAAGACGCATGCACATGTATATTTATTGCAGCACTATTTACAATAGCAAAGCCATGGAACCAACCCAAATGCCCATCAATGATAGACTGGAGAAAGAAAATGTGGCACATATACACTATGGAATACTATGCAGCCATTAAAATAAATGAATTCATGTCCTTTGCAGGGACATGGATGAAGCTGGAAACCATCATCCTCAGAAAATGAATACAGAAACAGAAAACCAAGCACCACATGTTCTCACTTTTAAGTGGGAGCTGAACAATGAGAACACATGGACACAGGGAGGGGAATATCACACACTGGTGCCTGTTGGGTAGGAAGGGGCAAGGGGAGGGAGGGCATTAGAACAAATACCTAATACAGGTGGACCTTAAAACCTAGATGATGGGTTGATAGGTGTAGCAGACCATCATGGTACATGTATACCTATGGAACAAACCTGTGTGTTCAGCACATGTATCCCAGAACTTAAAGCATAATTAAAAAAAAAAAAAAAGAGAAGAAAAAGAGAGAAAAAAAGATACCTGGAGTAGGTTTTCACTGGCTGTATTTCAGAGACTGGTCGGATTCACCGACATCTAGAAAGAAATTATAAAATTCTCTTTTATTTGTTTTTACCACAACAATTTCTCCAGTCTGCCAGGGGGATTACATAAACTGAAGGGCAAAAGTTAGCTATGTTTGTACGTACAAACTGTCTGGTGACTTGGCAAGGGAAACCTGCCAACACCGTTACAGTAAAAGGAGAGTCAGGGAGATGTAAATCAGTAAACTTGAAGAAGGAAAGGTCTGTGGGTGTTTCATGTGTGAATATTTTAATTGAATTTTTAAAAACTGAAAGTATTTTTCTATAAAGAGGCATTTGTTTAGGTGTATTTTCTCAACAAGGAAATGTTCCTTCCCATTCCTTGAAAAGTCGTGCCCCAAGGACCCCGAGGGAAGTGGCCCTAGGAGGGGTAGTTAGAATGAATGTTGTGGTAGGGAAAGCTGGAGGGAGTGAGAGAGAGTCAAGGTCGTGAAATGAATTTAGGTGGAGCTGCATGGAGGATACGGAGTGAGGAAATGCCACGTTGAGGGAAGTACTAGACAAGGCAGGGAAGTAGAGCAGGTTTGCATGTGTACTGTTTGCTCCAGTGTTTCATTATCTTAGTGTTCCCTAGATCTGCCAGGTCATATCCCAGGGGAGGAGCACAGAGACATCCTCACCCCAGAAAGACAGAAAACTAGCTTGTAACCCAGTTCCCTAGCCTCATTAAAGCTTTTACCATTTTCTACTTCATTTAGAGAAGGCTGACCTAATTTCAATTTCATTTGAACTGATTTCCTCTAACCTGACATCTAGGCACATACTCTGTTAGGTGTTCTAAATGGTAAAGAATTTAAACAATTTTTTTTCCTCTGAAGGAGTCAAGGTAATTTTCCCAGGGAAAACTTTATATTTTAGTTCTACAACGTTCCTCAAATTCCATTCAGCTGATTGCTCATATCTGCAAGTATGCTCCTTGGTCTGCTTATCCTAGTGACCAGGAGATGATCTGTGGATCTGTGCTCCTACTCAGGTTTCCCCTGGCAGCAATCTCAGAGGTAGAAAAGATCTTGCAAGATATCTGGTTCTTGGTTCAGCTCTGTCACCGGACAAGTTAACACCTAGCCCAAACTAGACAGATGAGTGTGTGTGAAATATGGGACAGAAAGTAATGTCATCTGGACTGCTTCCCCAAATCTTCTGCCTACTACCTGACATCTGGCAGCACTTCCCTGTGCTGCTGTTTCCTTCTGCTCTGCATCCAACCATCAATATGATTGTGCCCCATCCAGGCTGGAAATTATGAGTGCCTAAAGAAGTCACCAAACCTCATTCTCACAATCTCCCTTTCCTTCCTCTGAGTCTTACAACTCTTCTAATACCTCTGAAGGGCAAGGGTCAAAATCAGTGGGATCACTTCCTAGGGACTTCCAGCCCTCTTTTATGAGTTGGTCTTTGACCTAGAAATGGCTGCAAACACTGTATGCTAGAAGCAGTGTGTGTTTACAATATCCTAGAGTTTTACATTAGCTTTATGAAACTCAGTAGCAAGGATGAACTTGTTTAAAATAAAAGTCCAGACCTTCACACCCTCCTCTTTGTATATTTTATTTTCCCACTTTATTTCATTTTCACATGGAAACATCTGGAAATAAATACTCTTGCATTTATGGCCTACAGCACAAAAGGCTTATCTGTGGTCTTAAATGGATTTAACTAAGGTTCCTTACATATAAATTCAGGTCAATACCTCTGAATGCCATGTGAGGAAGATAAAAACTCATTGTTTTGTTCTTAAGATTTTATACTGTGACCAGGCTAGTGCTTTAACGAAATGCCTTATTTGAATTGATTTGTCTTCAATAGAAATTAATTAGCTTGAACTTAATTTGACCAAAGGAATCTTCTATTCACAAGCCAACTCCCCTTTAAATGGCTTTCTCATTCTAGATTTGTAAATCTGTAGCAAACCGTTGCTCAACATTTTAGTACAAACTAGGCATTCTATTTAAAGCATTTGTTGGCCGGGCATGGTGGTTCACACCTATAATCCCAACTCTTTGGGAGGCTGAGGCAGGCGGATCACTTGAGGTCAGGAGTTCAAGACCAGACTGGCTAACATGGCAAAACCCTATCTCTACTAAAAATACAAAAAAATAAATAAATAACTGGGCATGGTGGAGCACACTTAAAATCCCAGCTACTTGGGAGGCTGAGGCAGGATAATTGCTTGAACCTAAGAGGAGGAGGTTGTGGTGAGCCAAGATCTGAGATCTTGCCACTGCACTACAGCCTGGGCGACAGAGGGAGAGTCCATCTCAAAAATAAAGAAAGAAAGAAAGAAAAAGAAAGTGTTTGTTTACTGACATTATGCAGCATGTGGAAAGGAATGAATTTTGCCCCCCACTCCAACCCCACAAAATTTCCACGAAACTACTTGAGGTCAAGAACCAGTTTCCATAATGTTTTAGTTCCCACTCTGCTTCCTTCTCTTTCATCCAATGGGTTCTCAATAGCAGAACTGAAGAGAGGTTTATCCAGTAACAGTAACAAATTTAGCCCTTTTACTAATGAGCTGTTTTTTCCATAAGTGTAATTTATTTTACTTTCCCATATCATAAACTCATGCTGATATTTATAAAAGTTCTTAATTCTGTGTGTAGGGGAAAGGATTGAATCAATATATTACAGTTACTAAGTGGATTATAATCCATTTTATTTGAATTGGTCATAAAATGGTGACATTTACCCTCTTACATATTTTAACAATGAATCTAGAAAACCTCAGATTATGAGGAAATATTAACAAATAAAATATATGAGATTGAGTTCAGCTCAGCTTGTCAAAACAAAGCCCCACTTACCAAAATAGCTATACTTCCATTCTTTACTACAAAAAGAATCTGAAACCCCTGGTTCTTTTTCCATGCTGAAAAAAACTACATGCAAACAAAACTATTGACATATGGAGCACCTGTAGAGTAAATACTATAAGTGGTGGGCCACCACATTATTTATTTTGATGGTACATATTCAGTCAACTTCAATGTAATGCCAAGTGTTTATGCATTTGCTGTCATGCCTACTTAGTCAACCCTGGATTAAGGCTCTAGGTTACCTTTATTCCTGCACCGGGGAGATAAGCACCCAATACTGGGGATTGGAGCCACTAGGGTCAATAGTACTAGTGGGAGGTTTAATACTAAACACTGAGTATTTGTTCTTGATTTGAATTTTTTTTTTCTTTTTAAGACAAGATCTCACTCTCCCCTCCAGAAGACCGAAGTGCAGTAGTGCAATCATACTTTACTACAACCTTGATCTGCTTGGCTGCAGCAATCCTCCTGCCTCAGCCTCCCAGGTAGCTAGGACTACAGGTGTGAGCCACCATGCCTGGTCTAGTCTGATATTCTCACACACTATCTCAAAGTTCCATCTCTGTCCAGCCCATCATAGTAGATGCTTTTGCTACTTACTTCTCTGAGAAATTTAAGGTTAATTAGGCATGAAATATCTGAACTTCCTCTGTCTCTACCCACATACTTATCTATATTTATATTCTCCCTTTCTTTTCTCTATTTGTGGACCAAAATGAATTGTCCTTTCTCTGGTTCAAGGCAAACACACTGCTCTGCACTTTGGATGCCAGCTCCTCCTGTCCCCCGCACGACTCAGCTCCAGTAATCATCATCCCTCTGTTTCCTCTGTCTTCGATCTGCCCTTTCCATTGATCATCTTATAACCATGCTCATAAGCAACTTTTCCCCTCTATTTGCCTCATGATTTATTTTCTTCTAGACACTTCTTTACCTTCCATTAAAACCTCGACTTGCTATAATCTGGCTTCTACCCCAACAAATCCCCTGAAGCAGTTCTTGTTAAGTGCATCAGTCTTAGTAGAACTTTGATGCGTTTGACAGTTCATTGCTATTCCCTTAAAATGCTCTGTCCCTGCATTTTTATAGTAAAATATCCTGTCTAAAAGTTAGTGTCTCCTGAGGATCTATCCTCATGACATTTTTCTCATTCTTTGTTGCTCCCTGGATTATCTGATCCACTTCCATGGTTTTAACTGCTTCCTAGAGGCTGGTGTAGCTGATGTAGTTGTTTTGCTTTGTTTTCCTTCTTAAAGTGTAGTTACTTTTTGTGCTAGCAGTGTTAAAAGGTCACCTTGCATCCCTTCTTGGTTATGCAGATATATAGCAGGCAGTTTCCTGCCCTAAGGAAAAGTGTCATGCAAGTTTTCACTAATTTATTAGAATTATCCCAGCCTCCTGAGATAAAGAGCTCCATACAGAGCTCTAGGCAGAACATAAGACAACTTGCCTAAGGACCCCTGAGGATCCTTCCATGTAGGTGAGTGTAAATAACCCCAGTCCCAGAATGGATTCTCACATAGACCTAGTGGGGAAGCAAGGTGATAAGTTTCCTAAAGAATTGCTATGCATAGAAACAGAGGAGATTTAGTGGGCTAGCCCTGGGGCTGCCTCAGGAGAGGCAAAGGGGAAAGATGGTTCTCTGTCCTTGAAGTAGCCAATGTGGGGACCCCTGGAGGGTGACCCAAACCATTCTCTTTCTCTTACTTCTTAAATCCTGCCAGACACCAAATCTTTCTGATTCTAACTTTCAAATATCTCTCGTCTCTTTCTCCCCTTCCAATTTCATTGTCATTGATTTGAGTCTGTCCCTCATCATCTCTTGCCCCAACAGTTGCAATCGATTCTTTATTGGTTTCCTACCTAAATATCTTACCACTAAAAATGCAAACTTGATATATCACTTCTCTGCTTAAGACCACTTGATGGTTTCCCACCATTCACAGACTAAAGCCCAAACTCTTTCACATGTGCCAAATGCACTCCATTTTCCAGACTTTGCCTATCTCTTCCGCTTCAATTTTTTCATTTCTTACCTCTAGGAAAACCAAATTATGTATAGTTGTTCTTAATCCCATGGTGTTTTTTTGCTTTCTGTCTTATTTCATTGGCCTGCTATAAGAAAATACCATACATTGGGTAGCTTATAAACAACAGAAGTTTATTTCTCATAGTTCTGCAGGCTCAGAAATCCAAACTCAAGGCACCAACAAATTCAGAGTCTGGTGAGGGCCCGTTTCCTGGTTCACAGTTGGCACCTTATAGCTGTATTCTCACATAGTGAAAGAGGCAAGGAAGCTCTCTGGGGCATCTTTTATAAGGCACTAATCCCATTTATGAGAATACAACCTTCATGACCTAATCACCTCTCAACATCCAACACCCCATACCATCATCCTGGGCATTAGGAATTTAGCATATGAGTTTTGAAGGAACAGACATTCAGACCATGGCACTTTCATCTCTTTGTCCATGCTGTTCATGAATCTAGAATACTCTTCACCTTTTATCTTGCTTTTAATCATTTTTCAAGACCCCACTTGGACATCATCAGTTCTCTCAGTCTCCTAACCCATTTTCTGTATAACTGTTGTGCTTTTTCCTCTTAGTTATCCTTGTTGCCAACCTCCCTCCCCACCCCATCAGACTATTCAGCTATTCAGGAATTCTCAATGTCATTGCTTAGAAGCCAATCCTGACAGTTATCACAGCCAGTTAGTGCAAAACAAGTGGTAATAACACATTGTTGAGAAGATTGGGAAAGGACACATACAAAAATATCTTCGCCATTTGGGGGATTACAGTAGGCTTCAGCCTGATTTTCCTGCTGACATTATTCGTGTCACTTTTATTTACCCCTCTCTGACAAGACATATACTACTGATAGTAACATTTTTCCTGTAGGTTCTCCAAATGATATTAAAAGGAATATGACTAATAATGTACTTATGAGGATTTTCCCTCTCTTCCTACTTTGTGTAATTCCCACCCCTCGAAGTAATTAGCAAATGTTTCATAGGATCACGCAGTACAGTCATTAAAGGTGTAAGTTTTGAAATTAGACCAACAGAGTCCACTTTAAATACTCACTGTACCACATATTGTGTAACTTTGGAATTTTAATCTCTCTAAGACTTAATTCCCCATCTCTAAAATGGAAATAATAATAATATCTACCACAAAAAGGTTAGCTTTATGATGTTCCTTGGGGAATGATGAGAATTAGGACCGGTAGGGAGACCTGCAGAAATGAAAACCAGTACTGAGAAGAGATAACCCAAATCCACATGTTAGTTTGTAGTTAACATAATGATTCCTTCACTGAAGTGAAGCAGGAACGCCTTTGGGTAACAGCTGCAGGGACAGAGCCTCTTCCACCCCCTCAGGTGGGAGGCACTGGAAATGATTCATGCTACCTGGAGGAGACTGAAGCTGGAGGAATGAGAAACTGTGTAGGAAGCTCTCTAAGTTGTAGCGTAACTTTCTGTTTCTCCAGGAGCTTCCCTAGGGTTGTGACAACAGTGGGATATCTGTGCAGACTTTGGAAATGGCTTGAGAATGCTTACAAGGCTGGCCCACTTGACACTCAAGCCTATGTCTGTGGACAGTGCTCATCTTCTTAGTGTGGATGGACCAATGGCAGATGCTGGCCAGCTGATCAGGACCAAAGGGGGAGCCAGACATAGAGTGGGCCCTACACGCAAGTGCAAAACCAAAGGAATGTGTTTCTGTGGAACTCCCTGCCTCCCAAGCCTGTGTCCTTCTCCTAAGGGCCTTGGGCTCTTCATTTCTAAGACTCTCCTCTACAAATGAGGCAGGTTCTAGACAGGTCTGAGGATAATGGGGAGTGTGTCTGTTAATGACTCAGCAGCTGAGGGACTAAGTTCAAATCTTAGTATTTGACCAAATCTAACTCATCAAATCATGAACGTGCACCTTTTCTTTGATGGGCTTTCCAAAAGCAAATGTTTCAATCCCAACCAAGAGGAGTCGCAATTCTCTTGGCCAAAAGAATTTTCATTATAGCAGTAGTGCTATAGGCTTCCTCAGAGATGTCCCCATTTTTGGATAGCATCTCTGTGTCAATTTGCCAGCTCACAATGTTCTCTTCTGCACAGTGCTACCCAAACTACCATGAGTTCAACATCTATTCCTGGGGATGAGGGCCAGAAGGGGAGTTGAGGATATTCCTTTAGTAAATGGGAGACTTATGCCCCTATAGTTCTAATTATTAATATGATGAATCTTACATTTTATCTGCTTTAGGTCAACTTTATAATTTCCACTAAATTGGAAGACTGCCATGTAAAATGTTCTCTTGTTACTTATTCACTGGTTAGTCAAACATGTGATGTAATTGCTCCTCCAATTCCTTGAAAGTAAGAAAGGAGACATGAAGTCATCTCAAGTCATTTCTTAAGAAAATAGGGCAGGTCCTGGGGTTGGCTTCTGTCTTTTGCAACACTGGACTGTTAGGAGTACATGTATGTACAATATCCATGTATCTTCAGGGTAGATTCAAATATTTTTGTTAAAGAAATAAAATATAGATAAGGGTGAAATCTTCTGTGCACCTCTCTCCAGTTGTAGTCACAATCATGGGATAGGGTTTTATCATTTCTGTGAAATTTTTTCTACATAGCAACAATAATAACATTCATATTAATAATAAGCAACACATGTAGTGCTGATGCTGTGCCCAGCACTATTCTAAGCACTTTCTATGTATTTACTTGTATGATTGTACTACCCTACAAGGTAAGTTTTATTGTCATTCCCATTTCATTAATGAGGAAACCAAACTCAGAGTTGCCCAAGGTCACATGGTAAGTAGGAGAGTCAAAATCTGTAAAAATATATAGAGTGATATTAAAGTAACATTAATGGCATCATAATTTGCTTTGTAAGTTACTGTTTGCGATATTTATCCAGGTTAATAAGTATGGCTCTCATTCATTCGTTTAGATTGTCACACAAAATTACATCATATAGCTTTTCCACATTATACTTATCTATTCTCCTGTTCATAGACCTGTGGATAGTTTGTAATTTTTAATATGATAAACAATGTTGTCAAATAATTCCTGCAGGTGTGCAAGAATTTGTCTAGTGTAATATATCTAGAATAGAAATTGATTAGTCATAGAACACATTGACAAATTGTGTCAATTTATACTTCTACCAGTAATATATGGAAGTTATTATTTGCTTCACACTTTTACCAATACCTAATATTATTAAGCTTTTAGATTCCACACCCACACACACACAATCTGATAGAAGTAAGATAATATCTTGCTGTCATTTAGATTTGTGTTTTCCTGATTTCTGGTAAAATTGAGCATCTTACATTTAGTAGCCGTTGAGACATTCTCTGGCCTTTGATTTTGCCTCTTCCATTTTTTGCCAAATTTTCCTTTGGGTAATTTTTCTTTTTTGTACTGTTTTTTTGGGAGTCCTTTATATATTTTGAATAGTAATCTTTAGTGTCTACATGCTTATCTTTAGTTTATTTACACTCTGTGACATTATCCAATGGATAATATTTATTAATTGGGGTGCTCATATACCATACATCTTTTCACTGCCACTTGCTTTGAATCCATGGGCATAATCTCATTATGTTCTTGATTTCTGTTTAGGACTTACCAACACAAACACCAGATCCTAGATCCGCATCTCCTGTAGTCCAATTCTCAATAAGTTTCCACATATCATCTAATTTATCTTTTTCTCCTGCCCTTTGCCAATTCTCAAAACCCCTCCATTGTGCCCTATGCAATATATGGTCATGAAGAACAAAATTCCTTATATTCTTAAATTCTTTTCTGAATACTCCTTTCATCTTTTTGTTCTAAGAGGAAAGTAGTTCACCCTGAGGACACAGCTTGCCCTGCAGCCCACTCAAGTGGGGCTATTTCATTCCTTGAAGTTTTTCTACCACCAGGCATGAAGGTGGAGTATCCTCATGTCTCCTCAGTGCTACTTTCAGATCATTATTTCTCCTCTTCTAAAATCCATCCCTCTCTCCCACCACCATCCCTGTATGTCTTGTGTGGTAATTTTAAAATATGGTCCCCAAAGTCTTTGATATTTCTTTCATTGAGAGGTGGGGGCTGTGTCCCTTCCCTTGAATCTGACTTCTGGGACTGAATTCAGCAATGTGATGCTGTAGCTGTTTCTAGATCTAGGCGTCATGAAACCATCTGCTTCTGTGTCTTATCTCTTGAGATTCTAACTTTTGAACCCAGCTAAACTATTTGTGTCAATTACACACCATGCAGATCAGCCTTAGTGGAAAGGGACAAAGATGTCCAGCCTACAGCCCAGCTGAACTCCCAGCCAACAGCTAGCATCACCTTGCCAGTCATGTGAGTGAGACATTAAAAGAAAAACCTGTTTTTCTTTTGCACACTTCTGACCTCAGATATATGTGGGTTCCCCCCCACATATTAGGCAATTCTCTAATTCTCTGTGAATGCTTACTGACTGTCCTATAATTTAACTCAGTTCTGACGTTAACGGCCCAGAATTAGTGCAGATCTCACAAGGTAAGGGCTCAGTCTCACAAGACTGCCCCTACTTTAGATATTAATTGCAAGTCCCATGTTGTCACCTGTACTTCTGATGAATTGGCTATAAATCAGGCATTCCCATAACTCTCTCCTTAGGTTTGAAAATTTGCTATAATCATTCATGAAACTGTAGGACACTCTTAGTTATGTTTATCAGTTTATTATAAAGAATACATTTTGGGAACAGCTAAATGGAAAAGATGCATAAAGCGAAGTATGGGGTGGGGATGTAGAGAGCTTTTGTGACCTTTCCAGTGTGCCACCTTCCCAGTACCTTCATGTGTTCACCAACCGGGATCCCATCATTGAAAGTTTTATGGAGGTTCCATTATGTATACATGATTCATCAAATTATTGGCCATTGGTGACTGAACTCAATCTCTATCCCCGTTTTCCCCTTTGGAGATCAAGGGGTGGGGATGAAAGTTCCAACCTCCTAATCACAAGGTTATTTTCTCTAGCAAATGGCCCGCATTCTCCAAGCATCACATCATTAGCATAAATTCGGGTAATGTTAAAAAAGGGCTTACCTATGAGTACACAAAAGATGCTCCTTTTACTCCTACCACTTAAGGAATTCCAAGGGTTTTAGGAGCTTTGTGCCAGGAACCAGGGACACAGTCCACATATATATTTCGTATTATATCACAATATCACAGTCATCTTAGAAGTGGACCTTCTAGCCCCACATAAACAGTCTGAGCTGATATCACATGGAGCAGAGACATGGTTTCTCCACCAAGGTCTGCGCAAATTGCAGATTCACAGCTTATTAATGAGTATTATTTTAATCCACTAGATTTTGATGTACTTTGCTATATAACTAAGGTTGCTTTCCTTTTGAAATTTTATGAGTCTATACTTAAAAAAATGGCTAGTATCCTAGACTTAAGATGAGAACCAATCTTTGTTAGTTGTTCAGAGATCACAGCCTGATTATTTCAACAGTTTCCTCATTGTAGTAAATACCTTCTGCAGAGCTTCCCAGGTTGAACAAATAACTCAATATTGGATAAGACAACATTTATTTCCTCTTATTTTGGATTCAATCTGGAGGGCTACATGCACTTTTCGGAATTTAATTACAAAAGCACAACCTATCCTGGCTTCTTCATGTTTTTAGTAAGTACATTGACTCTTCTCTGAACTGTTACGTTCATGCTTTATACTTTGTCTAATACTTAGAAATATCTAGACAAAATTCTTTTTCAGTAGCTCCTAAGAAATAGACAAGACAGTAATACTCACTTCAATGGGAGAGAAATGCCTTGAGTGGAGAAGCAATGGGCATGTTTAAAACAGAAGAATGGTTATTATTCTTCTCTTTTACTACCTCTTTTCCAGTAACAAATTCTGACAGTCCTTTTGCTCTACCCCCATTTCTGGATAACAAGAGGAAGAAGAGTAAATGAAAGAAGGTGACAGGCAGCAGAGAGGTGAGGGTTGGAATGGGAGGGCATCACAGAGAGCATATCTACATTTTTATAGCACTGAGAACTTTTTTTTTTTAAAAAAAGGGATACTCCCTGTGAAGTAGAGTATAAAAATGTACTTCCTATGAAGGATCCTTATTTATGGGCTTGCAAGAATTAGTGATTTACAAGACATCATGCACTTTGTGGCAGCAAACAACCTGGAATCTAAATAATCTTAGGGATTAATTTTATTCTAATATCCCTGCAAAGGATGTTGGAGGTCAGCTACTATCAGGGCCCTGAGAAAAATCACCAAGGATGTAGAGGCTGATGTTCCTAAGTCAACACCCACACCTACCCTCCTGGAAGTGGCTCATCTCCTCCTCCAAAGTTTTCTCTTTCTTCTTTCCTCCAGACCAAACTTCAATCTCCCGCCCTAATCCTCCCCGGGTTTAGCAATGGGGTTGAAAGAGGAGCTCATGGGCTCACCTGAGTCTTTCATGGAGGTGGGAATGGGCAAGCAGAGAGTGATAGTCAGGAATTATATTGTTATCTTCTTTATGTTCATTTTTTTTTGTTTAGTTACTTAATGGAGGAGTGAAGGATGATCGTTTTGGGGTACAGAACTCGCCTTTGCTCTTACACCCCCCACGTGATGCCAGAAAACAAAATGAAGCTAACTGGCCTATAGACATGCCCTAGTCTGCACTTCCTTTCATTTCATTCACATCAAAAAAAAAAAAAGAGAGTGAATTTATACGTCCTTAGGAAAACAAAGAACATTTTTTTCTCACAGTGTCAGAGCTAGAAGGCAGCTTGGAGATGTGGAGGCTGGCAGTCTCAGTCTCAGGCTCTATTATATAGCACCCTGGGGCTCTGTGGAGGGAAAGCCAAGGGAATGCCAACCAGGAAACTTCTCTGCCCCCTTTAACCAGCATGGCATTGCTTCTGCCTCTTTTATATAACTTTATGTAAGATTTTATTAATGAAAGGCTACCTTTTAAAAAAAAAAGTATAAAGAGCCACCCTTCTACTCTAATCACCTTATATTGCAGAGGACAAAACAAAGGTCCAGTAAAATGAATGGATTTCCCAGGAACTTGAGTGTGCAGAAGAAGCAGAATCTAAGCCTTTTAACCCCTTTTCCAGTGTTCTTTGTTTTTCACCAAGTTTCCCAGTCCTTTACCCACTCAGACTTATGCATGTTATAAGGGAATGGCATATGGGAATATGGAATATGGGAATGGATTGACTTCGAATTTCACCCTCTTGAGTTAGCTGTCTTCAAGGCCTTACCATTGTCACCGCTCCTGCTCTGTACTCAGCTCGTCGTGAGCTGGAAGCATGTGTCTCCGTACAGATAATGTTCTGTGCATCCCCATGTGAGTCACACTAAGCCACAGTCATTGGCATGGACTCAGCTTGCAGGTCTGCAGAAGGTCCACTCACTCACTGTGCTGAGAACATCCTCCTGCCAGCTCATCAGTGCCCTCAACTGCAGTCCACATATCCCTTAAGACGTTAACAAGTTCATTACTTTCCAAATGTGAATGGGTAGAATATTGTGCGAAGGCCATGCTTGTGCTTTCATTTCAGGATGGGGTTTCGTTGCCTTCCTGGCCCTAAATTACTCTGAAATGATACAATGCTCTTGTCTGTATTAATAATCCTGGCACTTTTTATTTGGTCTTCTAGTTTTTGTTTTGTGGTTCTGCCTCTGCAACAGAATGGAAGATTCCTTGAAAGCTGGGATTCGTTTCTGAGAACCATTATTTATAAGTGGGACTTATAAATAAGAATATGCATAGAAAGCTTGGACAGAATATTAGAATCAAAAACTATCCTGAAAGGGACAGCATTTGTAGCAATTGGTAAATACACGTAGCAGAATGCTATGTTTTTAATAGGATCCTGGGGAAAAATGTTAGACTCAGGCTATGAAGACCTCATTGGAAAAATATAAATGACCTAGAGACATCCTATAATGGTCAAGAATAAAAATGAAATAAACGATGCTGTCATTGATGATAAGCAGAATGGAAGATAGCTATACATTTAGAGATAATGGAATGATGGTATCCTTTTCAATGAAACCCAGAAAGCATTGCTGAGCATTGTCTATAAGTAAGGTTAGGGCTAGGCACCCTGTAGGATGCTGGTTCAAAAAGAACACACAGAATTCCTTGCTAATGCTGCAACACAGTACAGGAAAGAAGTGGAGTAGGACCAGATGGGAAGTCAGAGTGAATAAGTTGTTTGTGGTCTGGTAAAGGGCTTTGAAATGAAGTTGAGTTTTTGGATGACCATTTTAAATCACACCAGGACTTTGTCAAAGTGCTGGGATTAAGAAAACTGCATTAGCTGCAGTGTTAAGAGTGATTTGGAGAAAGTTATTGCTAGAGGCGAGCAGGAATGAAAAGACTTAGATTTTAACGTGGGCCTTGTGTTAGCCAAATGGCCCCAAGCAGCAGGTGAGAAAATTTGCCTAAGTTTTTGTCATTTAACAGCAATGAAAATATTCATCTCAGTTGTTAATGGAAAATCCCATAATGTAAAAAGCTATGATGACTTGAAACTGTTCCATTACTTTTCATTTCATTCAGTTATGCTTTATGAGACATGTCAAAAAAGGAAGCAACATTGCTTTCTAGAGAAATATTTATTTCCTGAACTGATGTCACCAAATGAAGTCATGTGGGAGGGCTTTTCCTCCAAAAGGAGGAATAATGGTGACATAATGTGGTGCAAAGCATGAGCAGGCAATTCCTTGAGAGTGAAGGGATGACAGAGAGAGAGAGAGAGAGAGAGAGAGAGAGAGAACCTAGAAAGAAAAGGCAAGGCAGAACTACTTAGCCCCACAATGTTCTGAATTAAGCTCATAATTTTCTTGTTCATAGAAACAATCCAGGTTCTCAGAAATGTAAGTTTCCATCAAAAGGGGTTTAATAACCTTGGTCTTTGTGAAGTATGTGGTCTTTTCAGTTTTTCAAATCAAGGAAAATAGGCAACTCAAGAAGGATTACTGTTGACCTCGGTGACTGCAATGTCTAACTTACTCTCATCTGCTTCCCATCCTTTGCAGAACAAAGTGTTAAGCCAATGAATCAAGCAAGTAAGCAATCAATGTGCAATAGAAGAGATTAATGCTCTCATTTAGAGCTACTTTTTCAATGCATACTCCTGCTCCTGTTAGCTTATTGGTCTTAGCCTCACAAGAGGCCAGAGTTGATTGCAAGAACTGCTTAATGAGCCATGAATTAAGGGACATGATAAACTCAGTTCTTGATATCTGAAGTTCATAAGTACATTTTTTAAAATAGAAAAGATATTAGATAGTTGCCAGAATAAAATTCCTTTAGAATGACTGTGATTGCCTGGGGAAAAGAATGTAGGGATCTAGTAGGGCTAGAGATGGAATAACTGGCAATTTGGCCCTTCTGGTATCTTTAAGATGGGGAAGTCAAAGTTTGGCATAGTTTCTACAAGACCCGTAAAACTCTGCCAGTTTCTGTTAGATCCCTCACCACATAGTATTGCAGATGTCTACATACAAAGCTTCCACTATCAATTCTGCAGGGTGCAGCTTTCTACTCTTCTAAATCTTGGAAGCAATAACAGCCTTTTATTTTTATTTGTATTCTTATTTTCTTCAAAGTAGATGCCCATAAGATATTGAGTAGCTGGGTGGGTAGGTATGTAGATAGATAGAGATAAATCATCACACTCACCATGGTTAATCAACTCAAACCTGGAAATGGAAGGAAATTAACACTGCCTCATGGAAATTAACACATTAATTTAAAACTGCTAATTTCCATGAGGCATTTCAGGTAAACTAAGGAATGTGTGTTAGTAATTAAATGAGCAATCTACTGAAAAAGCACTCACCAGTTTTCAGATAAATTTATTTTCAAGAAAGGCAAGTCACAAGTGAGGATATTTGCACCCTTTCTCTTTTAATTATAGCAATACGGTAGAATGAGGGTCCAGAAAAGGCCAATGAGGATTAACATCCTGATATTTTGCAAGTCTTCCCTTTGACAAGTTTATTATTCCAACCCTTGCGAGTCATTTTTAAATACTATCTCCTAGAACAGGAGTTTTTAACTTTCTTTTTCTCATGTTGCACACATCTCTGTCTCTCTATTCCTTTCCCTCTGTTTCTTTTTCCTTCTCCTCTGTGCCACCTCACACCCCATTCCTGTCTCCTCACGTCTGCACTCCCTTTAAGGAATTATTCTGTCATGTTTATTGCCTCAGGGGAGGAATATGAAATGGTAAAAAGTTGGAATACCCTAAGAGCTATTTCTTTGCTTTAGCTCTAAAATCCTCAGTTCTGTGGGGAAAAAGGCAGTTCTGTGTTCATCCAAAATATATGAAGAACAGACTTGAAGGATAACATTCCCTCGATGCTAGAAAAAACTTCTCCAGGATGGAGAAGATGTAGAGAAAGAACAGATATGATGAAAGCAGACTCTGGTGGGTGGACTCCAGAGACAGAGGCCTGATATCCTGCTGCCTCAAGAGTCCCAGTGAGGTGGCAAGACCTCTGAGAGATTTAGGAGAGTAGAAAGCTGCAACCTGCAGAAGGAGCAGCAGAACCAGACAAGAACTAACTGTGTTGTGGTCCAAGACAGGAGAAGGCTATGGATCAGCTAAAAGATTACTGTATCCCAGGATGATCTGGCAGCAGAAAAATGGTCCCCATTACACGTAGCAAGCCCAGAATCTGTGAAGAGATCCACCACCCTTTTCCACAGGCAGTTCAGCAATGACATGAATAGGCTACTGAGGACCAGGCTGAACCAGGGAGTCTCAGTAAAATCCTGTGGGAACAAATGTGAGAACCAGAAGTATTCCTGCAACACAATGCCTGGTTCCCTATAAGCTCTTCAGGACTGATCCAGAGCCCTGCAGAAAAGAGGAAGAAATATTAAATTGAGCTTACTTTCCCTTTCTAGGGTAGAATCATAGACTCAAAATACTAATTAAGTAGAGATATAAAAATTGTAAACAATTTGCATATGCTGTACATCTAAGTGTAAATCGAGATACATTCCTGCTATTTATTGATATCTATCTTCCACCTATTCATCTATCCATCCTTCATCATTTTTTAGGAAGAAGCTAAGCCCACTTGTGAGTATATATGATCAATCAAAGAACCTTGGTGCTACCATAATAGACACAAAAATTGGACCAGGCATTGCAGTTTAGGTGCCGACAGGGACCAGACAGCTAACACAAATAAATGAAGCCTGTCCGAGAAAGCCAGATCCTGTGTCTAAACTGTGTCTATTTTCACTGACTATAGTGTGTGTTCTATGGTATTGACCATCCTATTTAAAATCCGTGTGTGTGTGTATGTGTGTGTGAAATTTTAAATTATTGCATTTTTAATTTTGTAATTGAGTTCTTAGATTAGGAACAAGAATCCTGGCAATGTCAGATCTTGTATTGCACTTTGTGGCATGCCATATATAGAATTCAGCCTTATATTTTTAAACTGGGAAGGATGTTTTGTTTTATTCATTATAGTAACAGCCAGTCACAAATGCAGGTTTTTCCAAACAGACTTCCCACGGTTTTTTTTTTTTTTTTTATATTCAAGGAACTGTTCCTCTGCTCTGGACTAACACCAATAATAGTAATTGTAAATAAAAACTTAGACAATTTTAGGTCGTCTTCAAAAAGTTTGAAATCAGAAAACCATTTGTGAAATGTAGTCTTCTAATCCCTAAATTGGGGATGTTAGTTTAGGCCATCACTTTCATGGTGGGGAGAGGCAATTTCAGTATATGAAACTGGGTCATGTTCTTTCTTGACAAATGAGCTTCCCAAAGTCATAATTTTGTCAGGAGGAAGCAAATTAAATAATATATTTGGGTACCTTTTTACCTATTAATGAATGCCCCTGTAGAAAAAATATTTAAAATATTTAGTTTGATCCAACTTCTCCCATAGTTATTTCTATAATTTCCCTTTGAATAATATGAACAGATCATTTTTTTCCCAACAAATCAAAAAGCTTTTAGAACCATATAATGAATGAACAAGTCACCTAATTCATATGTTCTACAGCAGATTAGGTATCAACCATATCGTTTATTAAGAAAGTATTGCACTATCTGTGGTTCAGACACAGAAGCATGGAGTTAATTACAATATTCATGATGAGTGAAAAATCTAACTTTCTAGCAAACAGTGGTTTCTACAGAAGATGTAGTGGGCAGATTTACGTTCCAAGTCCTTTTAAAACAATGCCACACTGGATTTAAGTTTCATAGTAAAGACATGTTAACATCAAGTTCCAACAGTACTCACAAGAGTACCATTTGAAGTCTTACTTAGTACTTTTGATTAGTCTAAATTAAATTTTTCAAGACTATTCTCAATACACAGTTTCCTGAAACTGTGTCTCTCCTGGGCCTCTTGTGTCTCTTCCAAATGTTATTTAGTAATGGTAAATATTCATTTCCATTATTCCAAATATTCATTAACACTATATTAGTCCATTCTCACGCTGCTATGAAGGAATACTGAAGACTGGTTAATTTATAAAGAAAAGAGGTTTCATTGACTCACAGTTCTGCATGGCTGAGGAAGCCTCAGGAAACTTACAATCACCGCAGACAGCGCCTCTTCACAGGGCAGCAGGAGAGAGAATGAGTGCCGAGCGAAGTGGGGAAAAGCCGCTTATGAAATCATGTCTCATGAGAACTTACTATCATGAAAACAGCATGGGGGAACTACTCCCATGATGTAATCACCTCCCACAAGGTCCCTCCCCAAACACGTGGAGATTACAATTCAAGATAAGATTTGGGTGGGGACACAGAACCAGACCGTATCAAAGATCATAAAAATAGGATGGCATTATTTAAATCTGCTCCCACCTGCTTCAATAAAAGACACCACAAAAGATTTTGCTTTTTCACAAAACTCATTCTAAAGGCTTTCAGCTATGTCTTCAAAATAATGAGCAACATTACACCTGATTAGACTTCCATTCATAAACGGCCATTCTTGATTAGTATCCATCATCTCTGCTGCAACACTGACACACTGTTATGGTCTGAAAGTTTGTATCCCCCCACATTCTTATGTTGACATTCTAACCTTCAATATGGTGCTTTTAGGAGGTGAAACCTTTGGGAGGTAATAAGGGTTAAATGAGGTCATGAAGGTGGGGCCTTCATGATAAAATTAATGACCTTATAAAGAGGAGGAGAAACAGGACCTCTCTCTGCTCTCTCCTGAGGGCACCGTGAGAAGATAGCAGTCTATAACCTGGAAGAGGGCCTTCCCCAGGACCTGACTATGCTGGCACCCTCTCTCAGACTTCTAGCCTACGGAATTTTAAGAAATAAATTTCTGTTTTTTTAAGCCACCTGGTCCATCGGCATTTTGTTTTATATAGCAGCCTGAACTGAATAATACAAACACTTTTACAACATTGTCATCTGTAAACACTTTTGGTTCTAGGAAAATTTTTCTTAATGTATGCATGCGTTTTACAATAGCCTGTCATTTAGTCATAAAGTAAGCCTTGTTTACATGTTATGCCCTTTGTAGTTGACTAAGTTTTTATCCCACATAATCCCCATATTCACATTGCTGTCTTTAGGTTGCATTCTGTTGTCTCAGGCACACATTTTTTGCGCATTAATTATATAAACATTTTTTACTATGTAAAAATAGTATGAAGTTTTCTTTTGTCTGGTCTTTAACCTAACCAAGGCTTATATTACCAAAAAACAATTAATACAAAGATTTATAGGGAAGTTGAATTTGGGAGGGGCCAATATTCTCATCTCATCTCCTCTCATCTTACCTCATCTCATCTCAATGGCATTTTAGGCTAGTGAGCAACTCTGCAAGAAGGTTAAGACTTCAGTCTTCTTACGGTTTACCGTATTACTTTTATTTATTTCAGGGTGTGCATACAACAAATGAATCATACTAATGATTCTACTGTATCTTTTTCTCCAAAGATGCTCTCCTGCTACTAACAGAACACTAAGTTTTATACCTGAAGTGATGTTTGAAGCACGTCAGTTAATGAATTAAAATACCACAACAGGCCAAGTATTGTCAGCTAGTTTGGGGTTTAAGATAAACCAGATGTGAAGGTGCTAATGTTAACTTACCAGTCTTTTAATAGCAACTAATTCAAACAAATTGCTCTTCACACGTTGTGGGCAACTAAACCTGTGCCACCAGCTTTCAGCTTGCAAGTGACTGGAGATCTTTGCTTTATGAGAAGAGCGCTTTCCTTTTAGCTTTATTCCCCAGCTATTTAATTCACTCCCATACTCTTCTAGCCATTCCCAGACATACTGAGGTGCCAGAAATATTGCTTCTGGCAAACCTCACAGCAGTCTTTTTTTCCTCCCTGCATGCAATAAGCACAAGCTCAGCTCACTGAGTAAGACGCTGTGCCAAGCTCCAGGCACTCAGGATATGAAGAATACACTTCACTGATGAAACCCTGGTTACATTCGGGGGGACATGATGGGCCCTGGTCCACCAGAAGTACTTGATGGTGCAAAGACGGATGTGTCATCTTCATGGCCTCAGTCACACAGGAGGTGAGGGGCACTGCAGCTTATCAGGCCCTAGCTGAGCATGAGGCTGAGGCCACATTGCCACTGCTCATGCTCCTTCCTCAAAATGTGCTCACCCTGTCCCTTGTTTGATTTTTTCATGTCTTCCCATCACTCTTATGCAAAAGCCAAGCTTCTAGCAGGGCATGTGAGCTCCACTCCTCAACTAACCTGGCTGTTGATTCTACTCTAATGTCTCTTCTCTTCTCATTTGTCACCTTGGGAGCCGGCTGAGTGTTCATTTCCCTGACTTTTGTTTGTTTGTTTGTTTGTTTGTTTCTTTCTTTCTTTCTTTCTTTCCTTCTTTCTTTCCTTCTTTCTTTCCTTCTTTCTTTCCTTCTTTCTTTCCTTCTTTCTTTCTTTCTTTCTTTCTTTCTCTCTCTCTCTCTCTTTCTTTCTCCCTTTCTTTCTTCCTTTCTTTCTCTCTCTTTTTTTTTTTTTGAGACAGGGTCTCACTCTGTCACCTAGGCTGGAGTGCAGTGCCTTACTGCAGACTGCAGCCTCGAATTCCTGGTCTCAAGCAATCCTCCCACCTCATCCTCCTGAGTAACTGGGGCCATAGGCATGCACCACCATACTCAGCTAATTTTTTTGTAGAGACAGGGTTTCACCATGTTGCCCAGTCTGGTATAGAGCTCCTGAGCTCAAGCAATCCACCCACCTTGGCATCCCAAAGTGCTGGGATTACAGGTGTGAGCCACCACCTCAGGGCTTGATTTTTCATTGTTCTATCATACACTGTGAAATCCTGGAGTCTGGGAATGCTAGTTTTTGTCCTTTCATCTCTAGCACAGCAATCCCAGAAAAATTAGATATCTTAAATATAGGCAAATGATGAATGCTAATAGCTTCCAGAAAATTTCAACCCATCATTTAATAAATATTTAGTGAGTGTCCATTAAATGCAAAGCTCTCTTTCGTGCATGACACAAAGATAAATGAGATGCATAGTTTACATTCCAGGAACTTCAAGTCTAGTAGCAATGTGCAAGCACACAGACCTCCAAAAGAAAACCAGTGACATGGGAGCTATCTGGACTCTGCACAGTTGACCTACACAGTATTACAAATTTAAGTTTGTTGCAGAAATAGGGTTATTTGTATAGAAAACCCGAGTTTTCATTTTCTCTGGAAAAACTAAAGAAATTTGGCATGACTGCTTTGCATTGTCTCATCGCAATACTGGGCTAAAGCTGAGAGGTAACCTCCCCTTATATGGGGCAGTTAGACAGATGACTGCTAGTTCTCCAAGCAGTCATTACTAGTCAGCGTCTTACTCCAGCCATTTTACCCCTTAACTATCTTGCTGGCCCTTCCAAACCAAGCCTTTATGAAAATATATGTTGGTCATAAGAGTGAGAAATGAATAATCATAAGTGAAAGGTTCTGATTTAAAGGCTTAAAGTTATATATTATACAATGAAACTTGTCTTCAGGGGTAAAGAGTAATTAATAATTTTTTGTATGTAACTAATTTTTGCTGTGGTTTTGTGGAAAGCAGCTTAAATTTAAGCTTCAGGAATTCTTATGTCACCACAAATTACCAGCAAACCAAAAAGATTTCAACCACAATTATAGTCTAAGTCTTTCTCTGGCTGAAATCTTAGAAAAACATTTATTCAAAGTGTTCTATTAAAATTCTTTAAATAAAAGCAAGGAAATTAACCTACTTCTCTTTTTGTTTTCCTTCTTTCCTTCCTTCTTTCCTTCCTTCCTTCCTTCCTTCCTTCCTTCCTTCCTTCCTTCCTTCCTTCCTTCCTTCCTTCTTTAATCCTTGAGATGAAAAGAGAAAGAAACTTTCTTACTGTAGTGGATGCTGTTGGTACCCTGCTGAGGTTCCCTTCACTGAGTGGACCCAACCATCCCCCAACAGCCTTGAGTGTCACTGCTAACGGTCCACAGCTTCCCCTTCTTCAGAGAGCTGCCCTCCCAGAGAAGCCACTTCCCTGAAGGCAGCCAACAACCCATGACTTACTGACAGGGCTTATGTAATACCGGCCTCCTCGTCTCCAAGTAAGACTAACCTTGTGGTATAATTCATGCTCCAGAATTCCTTGCAGGCCACAGGCTGAAGGTAGCTCCAGCTGAGGCCATGTCCTTATTTTCTACCCCTATCCTACCCCACTTCCCTCCCTTTCTTTTTCCTGAGAGCACTTCCCCAATAAATTGCCTTCACAAAAATCCCTGTCTCAGGCTCTGCCTCAAGAGAAGCTGACCTAAGACATCTATCACCTGAGTAGATCCATCTGGTTCCCACTCTAAGGACTCCATAAGTTTAAATACTTCACTGCCAAGTTGAGGGAGGCAGGAAAATTTACCACCTCTGTGCCTGGGCCCTATTCAAGGACACCTCCTGGCTTGTGCCCCTGCCATCAGAAATTTATTCTGCTGTAGAATTACCAGATACACCCCTCAGATCAAGATAGAACTGCCCCATTCAGGTCAAGAAAATATATATTGCTACTGTACTCCCACTAAATATACATTTTCCCATAGGTTTCTAGCAGAAATAATCTAAAAAATTTGATTCTCACTTTTGAATCAAATAAGGAAAACAGACAGAAGAAGACAAAGAGGGAAGGATTCTCATGAAAATGGGCCAAAGTAATCAGAAGCTTTTGTAATCATTAATTAAATAAATTTCCACTTCATGCAGAACGTCAGCAATCCCAAGTGTAGCCTATGATTAAGAGCCTAGTTAAAAATTATTTGTTGACATGTATTTTTCCTGATGACTAAAAGTTGGTTGTCACTTTACCATGCTGAATGGTGAGAAACTTTCTTCAGTTGGGACTCTTAAGCAGTGGCTTGCAATGGTGTTGCAATATACTAGAATGTTTTCAGTTATCAGAAATGGGGGCAAGTTGCCATAAGTTTTCAAAGATTCCATGTTTAGACAATATTCATTTTAGTTGCTTTCATTTCAAAACCTAAATTTTTAAAAATAACACATGTAAAAATTCAGAGCACTGCAAAAAAACAAAATAACAATAATAAGAGTAATGACACCTTCCAAGTTGAGAATTTCCATCTTGAGAACTAGATCCTTAAACCACCACCAAAAAAATAAAATAAAAGGTTTTATAGTTGTGAGACACCAATCAACAGTAGGTAAGATAAACAGGGAAGAATAGAACAAAGTTTCAAGAGACAGAGAGTTTGTCATTTCCTAGAGCATGCTATTTACTGAATGGGTCCTCTCCTAAATTAAGAGCCCTTAGAACTTCAGTGTACTGTCAGAAATATGAGTTTCGATGGGGCACCATGGGAATTCTATACAACCTCCTTGGAGGGTGTCTATTGTGACTTGGCTGAGGGAGTACATATTGGGGGACATATAGGACAGCAGAGAAAGAAACTGTAGTCGATTTTACATAAATGCTCTCATTTGCACTTAACAGTGACCTAATTAGTGGTGGGCATTAAGACTAGTCTATGGATTCAAAAACTGAAGTTGAGAGGTTAAGTGACTTGTTGCTTCCACCATTTCATAGGCAAAGTCTTGACAACAAAGTGGTAGGGTAGACTAACAGTGGAACCTTAGCCTGACCTTATTCTCTACCTCTACCGATTGGAGTAAAGAGAATGCCTATCCAAAGGGATCCATTTGGAAGCATGTTGGTAGTAAAACCAGAGATCCTTTTAATTTAGGTCAAGAAATTTTCTTTATAAATAAGAGGCAATACACTATAGCAATAAGAACATAGCTATGGGGGTCAGGTAAGTTGATTTAAGAATTCAGGTCTCCAAAGATTTAGCTGTGGAGCATTACCAGAGCTGCCTTAACATATCTGAGCCTCAGTCCTTAAGGGATAACAGTAGTACCTGCTTCATAGGATGATTGTTGGGATTAAGATAATGCATATACATCTAGGCCAGGCATGGTAGCTCACGCCTATAATCCCAGCACTTTGGGAGGCTGAGGTGGGTGGATCATCTGAGGTCTCAGGAGTTCAAGACCATCCTGACCAACATGGCAAAACCCTGTCTCTACTAAAAATACAAAAATCAGCCAGGTGTGGTGGTGCGGGCCTGTAGTTCCAGATACTTGGGGGCTGAGGCAGGAGAATCACTTGAATCAGGGAGGTGGAAGTTGCAGTGAGCCAAGATCGCACCACTGTACTCCAGCCTGGATGATAGAGTAAGACTCTGTCTCAAAAAACAAATTAAATAAATACATAAATCTAGAGCAGTGTATAGAAAATAGTAAACATTCATCGACGATAGGGAAAACTGTTAACATGACCTATCTGGCATTTTCCTTCATTCAGGTCTCTTGTGTCATGTTGGTTTATCACTGATATAATTTCTTTGTCTGTCTCCACTTATTTTATTATTTAATCATTTTATCGATAAATAAAATTGTATATATTTATGGTATACAACATGTTTTCAAATATGTGTACATTATGGAATGGCTAAATCAAGATAATTAGCATATGTACTGCCTAACATACTTATAAGGCACTTGTAGTGAGAACACTTAAAATATACTCTTCTAGCAGTTTTCAAATGTGCAATATATTGTTATTAACTATAGCCACCATGTTGTACAATAGATCTCTTGAACTTACTTCTCCAGTCTAACTGAAATTTTGTATTTTTTGATCAATATCTCTTCAGCCCCTCCCTGTCCACTCTGGTAACCACTGTTCTACTTAGATTCCCATTTTCTCGTAAAGTAATAGCTTCTCATTCTTAAATTTGTTTTATGTATTGTTACCAAGTATTAGATAGAAGGTAGCCAGATGTTCCTCAAGTCAGAACACATATGACAAAGAGTGGAGACCTCTTTTACAGTTTGCCTCCACAACAACCACCTCTAAAACATATATTTGGGACTTTCTATTTTGTAGGGTTAGGTACTCAATTTTAGCTGGACCTGAGACATCTGGTCACTCAATAATTCTGCCTGCAGTGATGGTCCCTCACTGGGCACAACTCACTAAATTGAAAGGACAATGGCTACTGTTACCACTAGGAGGCCTGATGATGGCAGGAACAGGGAAAGGGTCCAGATGATAGAATTCAAATAGTAGGGATCCCTTTGGCTTGAGAAAGATCATTTTATCCTCTTATTCTCCCTGAAAATACAGCTCCAGATACAGCACAGTAAAATTCTTAAGGAAGTGAATTCTATGCGATGGTTAATTTTATGTGTCAACTTGATGAGGTCATGGGATGCCTAGATATTTGGTCAAACATTATTTTGGGTGTGTGTGTGAGGGTGTTTTTTGATGAAATTAATCTTTGAATTGATAGACCGAGTGAAGAGGATTGCCTTCCCTGAAGTGGGTGGACCTCAGCCAATCAGTTGAAGGTCTTCTAGAATAAGAAGACTGACCTTCCTGTGAGTAGAGGGGAATTCCACTTGCTTGACTGCTGTGAACTGCTATGAACTTGGTCTTTTCCAGCCTTTGGGCCTGAAACTCGGACTGAAACATTATCTCTCTTGGGTCTCCAGATTGCCACCTGAACATCTTGAGACTTCACATACTCCGTAATTGCATATTCCTTATCTCTCTTACAACTTCTCTCTTTCTACACATGTACATGTGCACATGCGTGCACGTGCATGCACACACACACATATGCATGCACGGGCGTGCACACACACACATTGTTCTGTTTCTCTGGATAGCTTTAACATACTCTCTCAAAACTTAACCTACTTTTAAATCTGTTCATTTTTAGTAAGAATATCTGAGAAATAAAATATCCATTCTTAAGAACTAGAATTGTTTTTTGAAAAGAGAATAAAGCATACAAGGAGGAAATACTTTCTTGCCAGTCTGTGATGTGTGTGTGTGCACATGCGTGTGTATGTGTGAAGGATTTGGTTTCTAAGGAATAGAGAAAGATAATAATGAGGAGTACCAACAGCAGATCTGTAAGTTATTTTATGGTGTTTTATGATATTTCACATACTATTCGGATGCTGCTTTAATTTTTCAAGATTCTAGCTCGAAGAAGTATGAAAATGTGATTCCTGTTGAATGCAATCCAAGAGAAATAGATTCTGGCAGTATAGGGGCAGCAACTTTATGAAGAATTCCTTTGGTTATATGAAGAAAACAATAGAGTTGCCACATCATCAAGCAATTCTGCTCTTAGTATATACTCAAGAGAAATGAAATCATATATTCACTAAAAATGTGTACACACTCATAGCAGTATTACCCAGAATAGCCAAAAAGTGGAAACATCCCAAGTGTCCATCAGCTGGTTAGTGGATAAATAAAGATGTTGTATATCTATACAGTGGAATATAACTTAGTCTCAGAAAAGGAATGAAGTACTAACACAGGTTGCAACATGAATGATCCTTGAAAACATTATGCTTAGTGAAAGCAACCAGTCACAAAAGCACATGTATTTATACAGCAGTTCCATGATACTATTTATACAGCATTTTCGTAATAGGCAAATCATGGAGACAGGAAGTAGATTAGTGGTTGCTAGGGGTTGGAGGGGAGAATAGGAAATGGATTATTCAAATACAGATTTCTTTTGAGAGTGATGAAAATATTCTGGAATTAGATAGTGATATCTGCACAGTTACGTGAATATACCGAAAACTGTTTAATTGTACATTTTAAAATAGTGATTTTTATGGTATGTGAATCTCATGTAAAAAATCAAGAGCAGTGTAAATTATCCATTCTTTCCATGATAGAGCAGTAAAAATGATGAATGCATATGTTGGCCAGTGGCATGCATGCAATTTGAAGCTTCATAGCATGGTAATTTGTGGCTTACAGAATATTCACATTCTTTAGGACCTTAAAATTATTGATCCTAATGTGCTCCTCTTCTATTTCCTTCTTATCCACACTTTTATCCCCTACCATACATACAAGTCATTTCTAGTGTAAATTTTAGCTGTACATTTCCATGTTATAGACATTACAATTTTCAACATGTTCAGTGACTAAGCCCAGAAGAGGATGTTATCCAAGGCAATGTTTTCCAAAGTGGATCAAAATTACTGAGGAAGAGAGTCTTTTGAAAAACCAGATTCCAGGACTATGCGTAGAAGCAAGGAATTTGCCTTGATAACGAGCATCACAGGAGGTGGATACATAGACGCATCCACATTTGGAAATCTGCTTCTAGAAATTGAGCAAGACTTATTTAATGCGGGTTCTTTGCCTGTTCACTCAGTGATGACAATTATGGTTAAATAAACTTTCCTAGACCTCTAAATTTATCATTGACTCTGTCTCCTTTGTAACTCTGCTCTCCTCCTCCAAGATGACTGGCCATCTGGATGCTCTAGTGTCAGGGGAAGTACACAAAACAGTCTTTCCCATTCCATGTGAAAAGACTGACATTCTCTGCACTTAAGGGCAAAGATTCTTGCATCAAATTTACCGAATAAGGCACAGACTCCCTTCAGGACCCTGTGTCTCATTGTTCCTTCTATATTTGGAAGACTAAACTAAGAGAGTTCTGATAATAGACCAAGGGATATACCATTTATGATGTTATTATTAATACAAATGGGTTAAATAAGAGGAAAAATAATTTCTTATCTGTGTCCCTCACAGGCAAACAGGAAATCCTTCTGATAGTTATCTGGTCAGCATGCCTTAGCATGGCTGTGACTCATCTTCCATTCCCTGGTGTATTTCTAATGTGTACCCATAGCCTGAGTCCATGGGGGCAGCCAGGTTTTTACAATCCCTCTTCTAGCCCTACCCTCAACCTCCCAGGCAGTCTGAGATCTGACAAGGACAAGTTAAAAAATGCAAATGTTCCAAATCAGTGACTGGAAAAAATGATATCACAGGGAAAACAAAAATCCAATGCATAGGCCAAGCCTGCTATCTCTATTCCAACAAGGTAAGAACCAATCTCAAAAATAGGCCTCTAAATGAAACTGATTTTTTTTCTTAAGCAACCTACATCAAGACCAAAACCTAATTAATGACTTCTTAAATTCGACTTTTTAAAATGTATAAATCCCTCCAAACATTTAAAAATATCTTACTTTTTAAGCCACTATCTAGGAGCCACCTCTGCTCTGGCTATCCAGTTTCACCTGAGTTTCTTTTCCTGGCTGTGTTTTTCTGTTCTTAGGCTAGTGATGAATACCAACAGTATCCCTGAGAAGTTCACCTTTGTCCTTTCCACTCAACCCACTGTGTGCCATACTGGGAATTGAAGAACTAGCCTCAGGGTAAAGAAAGGTAGTTACTGCAATCAAAATGAAGCAGAATGTAGAGCATTGGGAGCACAAGAACAATGAGTTTGTGTTTTAATGGCATTAAACATTCTGGTTTCGAATGGTTTTAAACATTCTGATGCCCAGGCCACATCCCTGGTCAATAGATCAAAATCTCTGGGTATGGGAAACAAGAATTGATATTTTCAAAAATTCCTCAGATGGTTCCAATGAACAGCCAAGATCGAGAACTTGTTTCAGCTTTGTGGAAAGAGATCAGTGGAAAGACAAAGAAGTTCCTAACATCTAGAAATCAATATCACATGAGACTTGATTCCATGGGATTATCCCAGAACCCCACGTTCCTAGACCTGATACCATCTTCAAGCAGAAGGTGGAATTGCCTTTCCCTATATTCCAACTTTTCAGCTGTAATTCCTCCTTTTGACATGTACCCCATTTAAGATGCCTTTGATGTTCAAGTTAACTTGGTTTTATATTTAGTAAGCATTGTACAAGTATAGCAAGAAGGAGTGTACTTTAATCATGACTGCCCATTTCTCACTGTCACTCCATTTCTGTAGATCAGTGACTTTCAAAGCATAGTTCTCAGACCCGTGACAATATCAGCACCTTGGAATATGTAGAAATGTAGATTCTTGGGCCTCGCCTCACAAAACTCTGGGATGGAGTCCAGCAATCTGTGTTTTTTAAGTCTTTCAGGTCATTCTAATACATGCTAAAGCTTGAGAGCCCCTGCTCTGGTGTCCACGAGATAGCAGTTTATGCTTTCTATTGTGAAGCTCGAAGCCAACCAGATAGTACAGAACCTCTAGGAGAAAGGCAGAGGATCTAGAGCTGATGTTGGGGCAAAACACAGAAGCCACCTTTAGGCTAAACAACTGTAGCAATATTGGCAGCATAAGCAGCAGAGTGCAGAAGGGCTTGAGTCTCCTTTTGCTGGGTTTCCCACTAACCTCTTTTGTCTCCTCTGTGTCCCTGGATTTTCTTCCAGTTGATCAGCACTTGGGAGTATACACACTCCTATTTGAACATTACTCCTTCAACAGACAGTAGCTCTCTTTCTCCTCTTCCAAAACGTGAGCGTGTACACAGAGTTTGTAATTTTGGGGAGCCAAATAAAAAGAGCACAGTTCACAGAAAGAACAAGGAGCTTAGCTTGAGTCCTAGACACTTTTAATTCATCAAAATATATGTATTTATTCTATGAGTTCAGTATGATGGTAGATGTTGTTAACAATTGACCTAACGTGTTCATGAGGGTATTTTGGTTTATTTTGTTTTCATGTGTTGGTGTTCAACAATAGTCTACTATTGCATCTCCTGGGTTTCACTTTCCTCCTTCCTTCCAATCCACTTGCTAACAGAAGCCAAAAGGTTGTTTTGTTTTGTTTTTTTTAAGAAAATTCCTTCCCACCACTTCCTTCCTTAGAAATATCCAATGACTTTAAATTGCACTTGAAATAAAAGTTAAATGAATTTCTAAAACTTACAAGAGTCTTCATAATCTGGTCCCTACGCGCGTTCCTACTTCCTCAGCTACCACGTTCCCCTTTCATATTCACTAGGCTTTGGTCACCACGGCCTTGATGCTCCTCAACAAATCAGTCTTCTTCTTACTCTAGGGCCTTTGCATTTGCTGTTCTCTTGGACTGGAGGGATCCTTCCACTATTTTCACATGCCCGGCCCACTTTACTCATTCACGTCTCAAGTCAAATATTCTCTTCTCTAGGAAACATGAGCACCTACTCTATATTAGCCAATCCCTGCATGATTGCTATATGCTCCCTTTTATAGTTAAATAAAGCTCCCTTTTACAGTTATAACCAGATAAATAAAATCATCTATTATCTATCTATCTATCTACCTATCTATCATCTATCTATCTATCTAATAACTCATCTTTCTGTCTGTTGTTTGTTTAGTACTTTTTTTGTCTGTCTCCCCTCACTTGAATCTAAGCTCCATGAAAACAGAGACCTTTTCTGTCTTTTTCACACCTGTACTCCCAGGTATAATAGGATAATAAATATTTTCTGAATAAATATGTGAACAAATGCACATGTGTTACAGAGTAGTTTGAAGAATAGTCTTACATAAAGTTATTTTTTAAAATAAATCAATTATTTATAAGACTCTAGGAAGATAAACGTGATTTATTATACAGTATCATGTTTTAAAATCTGAATTATTTAGGGGAAAGTAAGCATAAAATCTAGGAATATTTTCAATATGGAATATTAGAGCTCAGAGAAGTATTTAAAAGGTATTTGTTTATTTACTTATTTATTTTTGTACATGAATTAGTTCTTTAGTGGTGATTTCTGAGATTTTGGTGCACCCATCATCCAAGCATTGTACACTGTACTCAATGTGTAGTCTTTTATTCCTCATCCCCTCCCACCCTTTCCCCTGAGTCCCCAAAGTTCACTGTATTATCCTCATGCCTTTGCATCCTCATAGCTTAGCTCTCATTTATGAGTGAGAACATACAATGTTTGGTTTTCCATTCTGAGTTACTTCACTTAGAATAATGGTCTCTAGTTCCCTCCAGGTTGCTGTCATTGCCGTTATTTCATTCCTTTTTACAGCTGATTAGTGTTCTTCTGTGTGTGTGTGTGTGTGTGTGTGTGTACCACATTTTCTTTATCTACGTGTTAATTGATGGACATTTGGGCTAGTTCTGTATTTTTGCAATTGCGAATTGCACTGATATAAACATGTGTGTGCAAGTACCTTTTTTGTATGATTTCTTTTCCTCTGGGTAGATACCCAGGAGTGGGACTTCTGGATCAAGTGATAGATCTACTTTTTGTTCCTTAAGGCATCTCCACTGTTTTCCATAGTGATTGTACTCGTCTGTAGTACCACCAACAGTGTAAAAGTATTCCCTTTTCACTTATGTGATTATATCCTTTCCTCAGGGCAAGAATGCTCCGTAACCATCAAACAGATTAATGTCTTTTATTTTAGTAAAACTATAAGCCTCTTCCTTTTGCCCACAGGGAAGTCTTTGGGGCCTGGAAAATAGCATGACAATTTGCATTCAGACCACTGTCTCCAAAAATGTCATCACAGAAAGCTATCTTGCAAACCATAGTCATATTTTCTAATGAGTAAGTGCAACTCGACACGCAGTCGACTTGTTTGCCTCATAAGGTGGATATATCTTTAAAGTAAAGGAAGAAAACAAAGGGAATTTCCAACTGCAATTTTCATTTTAAAAATCTGTGCCAGAGTTAAGTGGTTTGAAAGAAAAGATAACAATTAGAGAGGTAGAAGAATTGTGTAAATCACCTAGCCCAAACTTCTGCCTCCTGTGAAAACCCCACCCTCTGTAACTTCTATAACAACTTTTTCTTGATCATTTCCAATCTACTACCTCATAAGACAGCCCATTCCACATTTGATAATTTGAATTATTAGATCACTCTTTCCTATAGTGGGTTTAAATTGGCCTCTTTAAAGCTTCCCCTTTACCTCTGCCCTATTAGAGTAACCTAGAGTGAGTTTACTCCCTTTCCCACACAACATTTCTTCAAACATGGAATCACATCATTTTTTCCTTTTTCTCTTTTGAGGCCAAGCTTTCTCATTGCCTTTATTTGTTTCTTCTTTGATTTGTTTCCAAGCTTGTAATCATTCTGATTCCTTTACTCTGTACGTGCTCCAACTTATCAGTGTTTCTCTTAAAATCTAAACTCCAGGCTGGGTGCAGTGGCTCATGCCTGTAATCCCAGCACTTTGGGAGGCTGAGGCAGGTGGATCACCTGCGGTCAGGAGTTTGAGACCAGCCTGATGAATAGGGTGAAATCTCATCTCTACTAAACATACAAAAATTAGCCAGGCATGGTGGCATGTGCCTGTAGTCCCAGCTACTCAGGAGGCTAAGACAGGGGAATTCCTTGAACCCAGGAGGCGGAAGTTGCAGTGAGCCGAGATTGCGCCACACTCCAGTCTGGGCAACAGAGCGAGACTCCATTTCAAAAAAACAAACAAACAAACAAAACAAACAAAATAAAACAAAACCCTAAACCCCAGAAATAAACACAACAGTAAAAAGGTAGCTCAGCTGTTCATGGTATGGTACATCTAATATTCCCTTTATTTTAGTACTGTTCCCAGGCTAAGACTAAGTGTTTTGAAAAGCTTTATCACAGCTGACTCATATTTGGAAGGTATACACTAAGAATGTCTCTCACTTTAGGGATGTCTCAAATCCTCTGCCAGATTTTATCTGGGAGTAAATGATGACAAAGGGACACTTACTACTGTTCAATTCAGGATTCCCCAAGTTTTTAAGGTTTTCAGTATAGTTAGCAATAAAGGTAAGAATTCATTCTGTCTAGGTGGACTTTCCAGGTGAATTAAAGGATTTACTTTCATATGTAAGCTTTAGTAAGTCTCTGACTTTCTTCGATAGTTCTTTATCAACAGACTCTTTTCCAAAGGTTCTGGCTCTCAGAGAGAGGTGTCCAGAAACAAATGGCTCCAAACTGAGAGCCGCTTCTCAAGCTTCTTGCTGGTTTTCAATTACAATCTCAGATGCTAACTCACAAGTCTCCATAGTTTGGATGCTAATGATTTGGCTTTTCTTTTCTGTTTTTTCTTTCCTTCTAACAACATCCACGTTTTAAAGCATAACACAACATGACACTGCAAACCTCAGAACTATAGTTCCAGATGGCCAAATGTTTTTTTCTGCCAAGACTTTGGGAATTCCCTCCTTCTCTTGTTCAGACAAGCACTGACTTTCTGACCTCTGAGGTATCAACTAAGGTTTATGTTTATTAATATTAATCCAAAAAGCATTAGATAATCTAATCAATCTAGGTCCTTCCTGCCTTACTTTGAATTTGCCATTGGCAAGAAACGTTGGAAATAATGTGAAACTAAAGCTGAAACATTTCTGACTTAGGTATGTACTGTGAATATCACACTGTATGATCTAAGGCATTTATAGCTCTGATCGCTTCTGCACATCTTTAGCAAGGTACTGTTCATCCACAGAGACAGTAAACAATACACATGTCCAGCGAATGAAGTGACTTGTATTACAGGCCTCCCCCTTGGCCTTCCATACATGCCTAGATTCATAGGATGCCCAACATCTATCACTGACCACATGGACCAGTTCTCTACTTTTCCCACCAAATTCCTGAAGGGGCCGGCAGAGAGTCATCAAGATAAGGTCAGATCCCCTATTCTCTTGGAAGTTGGTCATCCCTGCCTCTGAGCCTCAATTGTCTCTTCTTGGGATCATAATGTCTTTGGTCATTGCAATTTTTCATTGTCTACAGACATTGCTGCAGGATCCCACTCAGACATATGTTCTATAGCATTATTTACCAGTCCCTCCAAAACATCCCCATCTATGTTATGCCCCTTACTCTCAGAACTTCAAAATACATGTAGAAAACTAAGGTAAGAAATAAAATTATGTTCAGATAGGAATAACGGTGGTAGCTTGTTAACAAAGAGGTTGAAAGTGCCAGGTTTTAGAGCCAAACTGCCTAGGTTTGAAGCCCAGCTCTACCACCCACTAGCTAATCCATAGGCAAGCTATTTAATTTTCTGTGCTTCAGTTTTCTCATCTGTAAAATAAAGCTAATAATATCCACTTCATAGTGTTATTAGTAGAATAAAATTTATGTAAAGTTCCTTAAAAAGTATCTGGCATATAATACCTACTCAGTAAGCACTAGGTATTACTTCCTCCAATCAGTACTACCAATTAAACATTTTAAAGGCTTCGTTTAGATGAGTAATGGTAAGAATTTCAGGAATCGCTGCTTTGGAAGTAATTTAGAATCCAGAAAAATATTCTGATGCTTTTTCAAGCCACATTACTTAGGTACTTAGCTATCATTTAGGAATAAAGGCAACTAAGAAAACCAAAAATACTATGATTTCCATGCATAGAAGCTAGGGCACTGAAGCAGTGGTGTTCAAAGTGCTGTACATATCTTGATGGTGTGAGAAGACTTTCTGAGGGACACACACACGTAGATGTCTGTAAGGGACTGAATTTTCAGATATTCAGTTTCCACAAAGTGTCTGAGATGTGTGAGATGAAGCATAGGCTTTTCCCCCCACTTACTCCTCACAAGAACTTTTCTTCCACTTTACAAAAGAAAGAAGCCCTCCACACCTATCTGAAAGTTGCTTTGGTTCATTTCTCCAGAGTGTAAAAACCCCAGTAGGTGACAAACAAAGGAACATTTTAAAATATTGATGTTAATGTTGAGAAAGCAAAAGACACTAGTAAGTGGAGATTTGCTGCAAATCAGGTGGTTTCTAGCTCTTCGATTAAGAAAAAATTGAAGGAAGATCTACTCAATTTTTCAGTTGACAGATCATTCAATAAGATTTCCATTACTCAATTCCCAGTGTGTTTGCTGACATTTAACAAAGAAGCAGGGAGATTGAGTGACGTTTTTTATAATATTCCATTTCCACTCCAATCTACTTAGTCGTGTGAATAAAATGTCTCACTGCTTTTTATGTATGAAAATAAAAAGTAAGAAAAATATTGATGCTGAACCTTGCTTCATTCTAGTAATGAGATACTCGTGATAGATACCTGAAATAATTTGAATAAAGAAAAACAGTCCTATTAACTTTTTTTAAGTTTGAAATTTTATCCAATTATAGGCATACCTCATTTTATTGCACTCTACTTTGCTGCCCTTCCCAGATAATGTGTGTGTTTTTTTTTTAACCAATTGAAGGTTTGTGGTGACTCTGTGTCAAACATGTCTGTTAGCACCATTATCCCAACAGTATGTACTCGCTGTATGTCTCCATGTCACATTTTGGTAATTCTCATAATATCAAGCTTTTTCATTATTATTATATCTGTTATGATGATATGTCATCAGTGATCTTTAATATTACTACTGTAACTGTTTGGGGGCACCACAAATGTTGTGTGTGTTCTGACTGCTCCACTGACCTGTCATTCCTCTGTCTTTCGTTCTTCTTGGGCCTCTCTATTCCCTGAAACACAAAATATTGAAATTAGGTCAATTAATAACCCTACAGTGGCCTTTACATGTTCAAGGGAAAGGAATCTCATGTTTCACATTAAGTGGAAAGCTAGTTATGATTAAGCTTAGTGAGAAAGGCATGTTGAAAGCCAAGATAGGCTGAAGGCTAGGCAAAAGAGCCAAGTTGCAAATGCAAAGAAGAAAGTTCTTAAAGGAAATTAGAGTGCTACTTCAGTGAACACATGATTGATAAGAAAGCAAAAGAACCTTATTGCTGATATGGATAAAGTTTTAGTGGTCTGGATAGATCAAACCAGCCACAACATTCCCTTAAGCCATCCAGAGCAATGTCCTGTCTTCAATTCCATGAAGACTGAGAGAGATGAGGAAGCAGCAGAAGAAAACTCTGAAGCTAGCAGAGGTTGGTTCATGAGGTTTAAGAAAATAAGCTGTCACCGTCACATAAAATGCAAAGTAAAGCAGTAAACACTGATATAGAAGCTGCAGCAAGTCATATCAAAGATCTAGCTAAGATCACTGATAAAGGTGGCTTCATCAACAAACAGATTTTCAATGTAGTTGAAACAGCCTTCTATCGCAACATGGTGCCATCTAGGACTTTTATAGCTAGAAAGTAGTCAATGCCTGGCTTCAAAGCTTCAAAGGACAGGCTATTTCTCTTGTTAGGGGCTAATGCAGCTGATGACTTTAAGTTGAAGCCAATGTTCACTTTCCATTCTGAATATTCTAAGGCCCTTAAGAATTATGTGAAATTCACTCTGCCTATGCTCTAGAAATAAAACAAAGCCTCAATGATAGCGCATTTGTTTATAACATAGTTTAACAAATATTTTAAGCCCACTCTCGAGGCATGCTGCTCAGAAATAAAAAGTATTTCAAAATATTACTGCTCATTAACAACGCACCTGGCCACTCAAGAGTTCTAATGGAGATGTACAAGCAGATTAATGTTGTTTTCATGACTGCTAACACAAACCCATTCTTCAGCCCATGGATCAAGAAGTATTTCAACTTTCAAGTCTTATTATTCAAGAAAGACATTTTATAAGGCCATGGCTGCCATAAATACCTTCATCTGATGGATTTGGGCGAAGTAAATTGAAAACTATCCAAAAATATTCACCATTTTAGATGTCATTGAGAACATTCATAATTTATGGGTGGAGTTCAAAATGTCAACATCGACAGGAATTTGAAAGAAGTTGATTTTATCATTCACAGATGACTTTGAGGGGTTCAAGAATTCATTGGAGGACCTAACTGAAGATGTGGTAGAAATAACAAGAGAAAATAATTAGAAGTAGATTGTGAAGATGTGACTGAATTGCTGCCATCTCATGATAAAACTTGAACAGATTAAAAGTTGCTTCTCCGCCGGGCCAGTTGGCTCACGCCTGTAATCCCAGCACTAAGGGAGGCTTAGGCCAGTGGATCACGAGGTCAGGAGATCGAGACCATCTTGGCTAACACAGTGAAACCCCGTCTCTACTAAAAATATAAAAAATTAGCCGGGCGTGGTGGTGGGCGCCTGTAGTCCCAGCTACTTGGGAGGCTGAGGCAGGAGAATGGTGTGAACCCGGGAGGTGGAACTT
>NW_012106797.1:765305-773268 GCF_000951045.1 Mandrillus leucophaeus
CTTCTCATAGATGAGCAAAAAACGTGATTTCTTGAGATGGAACCTACTCCTGGTAAAGATGCTGTGAATGTTGTTGAAATGACAACAAAGTGTTTAGAATATTTTATAAACTTAGTTGATAAAACATTAGAACAATTTGAGAGGATTGACTCCAATTCTGAAAGAAGTTATACTGTCAGTAAAATGCTATCAGGCAGCATACCATGCTACAGAGAAATATTTCATGAAATGAAGAGTCAATTGATTTGGCAAACTTCATGTTACCTTATTTTCAGAAATTGCCACAGCTGCTCTGACCTCTAGCGACCACCACCCTGATCAATCAGCAGCCATTAGCATTGAGGCCACACCATCCACCAGCAAAGATATTAGATTATGACTCACTGAGGCTCAGATGATCATTAGCATTTGTAATAATAAAATATTTGTAAATTAAGGTATGCACATTGTTTTTTAGATAGAATGCTATTGCATACTTAATAGACTACAGTGTGGTTTAAATATAACTTTGTTTTTAAGATGGGGTCTTGCTCTTTTGCTCAAGCTGTTCTCAAACTCCTAAACTGGGACTACAAGCATGCACCACCATGCCCAGCTCTAAACATAACTTTAATACACACTGTGAAGCTGAAAAATTTGTGTGACTATCTTCACTGAAACATTTGTTTTATTGTGTTCTGGAACCAAATGCACAACATCTCCGAGGTATGCCTGTATATTACCTCCCACATATTATATACTCATGTTTGATCCATTTTGTACTACTAACTTGTACAGCAGTGCAACCTGGGAAAAATTTTAACTAATGAAATTTCAATTTATCTAGTACATATGTTTGCTACAAGGAAAAATTATAAGGTAATCAATGAAAAAATTTCAGGGCTAAAATACATTATGCTAAGGGAACTTAATAATGTGACAGGCATGATATAGTTTTAGATCATTTTACAAAAGTTTTGGGGATGATGTGAGCAAAATGTGTGGAAATCACTATATTTAAGTATATTGTCTTTTTGTATATTAGTACCCAATCTAGGACTAGCATATGCCATTCAGAGGTACAAAAAGTGGGCAGGATTTCTGGTTGCCAGATTTCCTAGAAGAAAATCCATAATATTATTGTTATGTGTGTGTACTCCTCAAAGCATGCTAAGTGGCAAACCTCTTCTCTATATCTTCTCTATATCTTTTGTCTCTGCTGTGGTTGCTAGGGCTGACTTCATTTCCCTAATATTAGCCTCAGGTATAATTCACCACTGGAAATCTAGAAGAAAGACCTAGTTTTTCAAAGACCTAGGGTCAAGTCTTCATCTCCTAAACCCTTGGGATTTCCACTGACTATTCAGTCAAATCTCAGTTCTGCCATTTACTGGCTCTATGTCCTTAGAATTACTTAACTTCTCTAAACCTAGCAGTTTCATGGGTAAAGATGATGTTATAATGTTTAGCTCATAGGATCACTTTGAGTATCAAATGAAATAATATATTCATTGTGTTTAACACTGCATGGAATATAATAAACATTATCTTAACATTTGTGTCCTAATTTTATCATTTCTAAATCCCAAAGAATTTCATAACTGCTTCATTTTCTCATTTTTATTCATGGCTCTAACTAATTCATAGGGAGTTTATTATTTATATGCTACCTTCTACCTTCCTAATGAAAGGAAATGGCATGGATGGATAGAATGAAAGCATACATACACTTGTTTATCAGATTTGAGTTATTTGATTCAAGATCAGAAGTCATAGGACTCATGTTATGGGCTGAATCTACACACTCATGGTAAACACAACTAAAATTTTTTGCATGGTTTGATTTTCCCCAATAGAAATAATCATCTTGAGAACATAGAAGTGTCTAATTGATAATTCAGAAAGACTAGCTCTCTATGGTGTGTCTTATTTAAGCATACTTGCATAAACCTGGCTATGGTATCTTTGGTGAAGTAATGTGTTACACAGTTGATGTATTATTAGGCTAACATTGGTAGGAAAGAATTTGAATATAATTTTTCAGAGCATATTTGTGTGGGTGTAAGCTCTGGAAAGACTTTTAGGGAAATCTTCACTAAGTGCTGGGGTGTGGTAGGAATAGATTTATTATCCTGCAAATGTTTTTGTTTGATTTATGAAACCGTAATGTAACTCATATTAACCATGAATCCTAGGTCACACCAATCATCAACCAGTTTAGAGAAAAGGTTGAAAGGAATATCTTGCAGGCAAAAATTAATCTCTAATGTGAATCTCAAAAAGGATATAGTCAAAACACTTTTCACTGGAAATTACACATTTATTATCCTTCTCCCATTCAGCTAGTCAGTCTGATTGAAAACATATAAGTCATGCTTAGCTCCATCCAACTGGTCATTAAGACTTACTAATTCATCCTCCTTAAAGTATCCACTTAAAGTACCTACTTAAAGAGACCTCCATTTCCTCTCCCAATTGCACTGCTTATATTTAGGTCTTCACTTTCTCTTTGTTGGACTTTCCTGCCAGAGAAAACCATCTAAAATGCAAATTTACCCTTGAAAAATCTCCTTACTGCATGCAAGATAAAGTCTAAATTCTTTAGCATGACATATAACATCTTCCAAGATTGGGCCCTTGTCTGTCTTCCTGTTCTCTTCTTTATCTGTCTCCTCTTCCACATGTATGCTCTAGCCAGACTGAACTGCTGACATTTTCCCCAGACTCAAATATGCTCTCCACTACAGCCCTTCCCAACCTCCCCAGGTAGAGAAAGCCACTCCCATGTCTGTCTCACCATTGCACCTAATTTGTATACTGTTACATTATATGCAGTTATTGGTTCTTTTTTTATTCTCTGCTCACTTAGATTCTGTGTGGAGAACACAGACTGTGTTATATAACCTCTGACTTTACCTCAAGTATTGAGCATAATATACACCGAAGACACTCAACAGATAGCTGAAGATATAATGAATAAACAAACAAATGCATCTTTTCTATACACATGTTAGGCCCCAATATATGAAAGTATTTTTCCTTAGTTTCTAATAAAATTCCTTTGGGAAATCCCAGTATGATTCAGTTGTGCCATGGAAAAGGCCAAAATTGATTTTGGTGGTGGCAGTACTTGGATCACTATCTTAGGAGAGCAGTGTACCTTTCAGTACAGGATAAAGCAGTAGATGTAAGAATAAACATAACAAAATCTCAAAAGGAAGAGGAAACTTGAACTGTAGAGTCAGTTTTGCCTTACTGGTTCCCCCAAACTCTGGAGGTTTTCCTCCTGGAATTCTTCTCTGTTAAAATCTGTAAGATTTGTTGTTTTGGTTTCATAATGAAGAGTGTTTTCTCTAAAGTTAACAGAATATCAATCTATCTGATGCAGTATGAATGAAACAAACAGATCCACAGCAAAGTAAAGGGTCTGACCTCACATAGGGGCACAGAAAATTCATCAATTTTCATAGGAAGGGAGGGAGAACCTGTGGGCACAGGGGCAAGTAAGTTGAAGGTTTGACGATGAAAAATGAGGAGGTTATTTTCTGATCATTCTTATCTCCTCAGTGAAATACCAAGCAAAGTAATCAGCTGAAAGGAAGGAACAGTAGGTTTATTGGAGGATTGAAGAGAGAGGAAATGGTGTGATCCAAAGCTATCAGTATGTAGGGAGGGACATGTTAGTAAGTCCAGTGTGATTAATGTCATTTGAGGTTAGTGCTGCAGCTCTATTCAGCTACACAGTGCAAGCAAAAATAGGTGAAGTATTGGATTTAACCACATGACTGTAATGAAGATCTAAAGGGATTAGGCAGTTGAAGGCGTATGTGACAGAGCAATGATGAGGATAAAACCAATCAATTAAACTGGGAAAAGAGGGAAGAGCGGCTGTGGAAGAGATAATGGGCAATGAAAAGAAGAAACGGTGAATGGAAAAGATTCCATGGAAGTGGAGGAGGGTTACAAGAAGAACTGAACTGGAAACATGCAAGTAGGGATAAGAGAGTTTTGAGGGAGATTTGGTTCTTGCAAAGTATATGATCTAGGGTATAACTGTGGTAGTAGATGACTGAGGTGAGGTGGGGTGGCATTTAAGAGCACTGGGAAAGAGATCAAGGGACTGAGAGAAAAAGTACAGAATGGACTGTCCCTGTGGATATTGAAGTCATCAAAAATTCTGATAAGAGTAGTGGGTGAGGAAAATCATGGTGAACTGGAGGCTAAAATTTTTTTATTGAAAAGAGAGGTGAGACTTGGGGCTTAGGAGGTAGGTAGGTGATGAATATGGAATTTACTGGCAGGCATTTTCAGATAATATTTTTAAAGGATTAACAATATTTGGGAGAAACACTGAGAATCAAAGACACATACCTCATCTCTACAAGGGTTATGAGAGGGAAAAAAAAAATCTTCACTTGAAAGGGAAGTGGTGAAGCAGTGTCTTTAAAGGAGACCCAGATTTCACTTCGGACAAGCTAATGAAGAGAGTTGTGAGAGAAGAGGCTGTGTATACAGGAGATATTGCTGAGGCTTGACCATAAGAACAGAAACCAGAGAAAGGGTTTGGGGAATCTGCCTAGGAAGAGATAGGAGATGGAGTCAAAGTAGGAACCATAAGGAGCAGTGTGAGGAGAACAGAGGCAAGATAACCTGAGGGCATGCCCTAAAGACTCCAAGATGAAGGTAGATGATTGATTCTGCCTACAGCGCCTTCTTGCACTTAGTCCTTAGGCAGTTTGTGGTGGTAAGATTTGGAGGAGTATTAAACATGAGTTTGGGAGTCTGGGAAGGGTCTCACTGGAGGCATGTAGAGCTCTGTGGTCCTCCTTTCAAACCTGGAATGGAACAACTGCAGATATTCAAAAGAAGCTCTATGGGCTTGCTTTCTGTTAAGTAGATGCTAACTGATCACTTGTTTTATTCGTTTATCAATTATTTATGGGGAGCCCACAATGTAGAGGGCACTGTTTTAGACTTTGGGTAAACAAACACACCTTTGATTCTCTTGAACTTTACGGTTTAGTGGGAGAGAGATATTTAAAGTAAATAAACCAAGAAACACAATATCCAACTGTGCTGTTGCTACAAAGACAAAGAACAGGGTGTAATGAGATCATGCAACCGGGTACCTTATGGTATTTAATTATTCTACATTTTTTGAGTGTATCATGTTGCCTAGCTCCAAAAAGACAGCTAAGAAGTAAAAGTGAAAATGTATGTTAAGGTTTGATTATTTTCTGAATTAACTAATGAGACTGATTAAGGTGAGATTATGAAGTAGTGAGACTGATCGCAAAAAGCCACCAAGAAATTACTAATCACCTCATAATTATAATGTCCAGATACAACTTGTTTTTCTACTAGTGTATAGCCCTTCTCTTGAATTCACTTTAAACTGTAATTAAGTGACCATTGTTGTTTAAATATGAGAAAAAATTGTGTGGATGTCACTTTGGCACAGAGACGCCAGATATGAAAAAATGGGAAAACCTCAACTCCATTCATTGTTCTGGGTGGAGGTGGTGGGAAGTTGCCCACAATAAAATGCAAAAGTGCCTTCTGCTGAAATTGCCCTGAGCCCACTTAATCACAACATTAAAATGCAGATCCAAGTATTTGGAAGAATATGCTCAACTTCAGATCTGTAGCTCTCCCCTGAAATGCACTGGCTCCCTAGGAGTCACTGGCAGAACACAGTCGAAAGAATGTCGAACTCATAAGAGAAAAATGTAACTGTCTGAGAAGAATACTACCGACGAGAGAGTGCTTGCCAATGAGAAAATATTGAACTGTTAAAATGCAGTTCTGGAGAAGGCAATACAAGTGTGGAAGGAATATTCCATACTCGCCTCCATCACAGTGATGCTACTTCCAGCAAACTCACTTTCCAAAGAGATAGACGTCTTCATAACATTTCTTCAAGGCCAGTAATGTCAAGAGTGAAGTTTGCATAAGCTTTAAAAATTTCCCAACTTACCTACCAACTGAAAAATAGGTCAACTTTCAGTCTCAAGGTTAAGAAACTAAATGCATCAAAGGGAAGAAACTAAATGCATCAATGGGGTCCTTTTTCCAGCTCAACTTAGGTACTTTAAGTCAGTTTTCCTTGGGAGTCTCCCAGTCTGAAGGAAATTAAAAAATAAACTAAAAGCAATTAACACCACTTCAGAACTAGACTAGAGATCCACAATGTAACCATTTTGAGAAAAAGCTAAGAAAAAATCCAAAAGATGAAGACACAAGGCATCTAGTTCATCCAGAATCCTTCAAGCTTCTCTTTAGACTCATCCACTCATCCCTCCATCCATCCATCCATCCATCCATCCATCCATCCATCCATCCATCTTTCCATCAAACTTTCTATTTGATTTTTGTTTGACTGTCATTGACCAAGCAGCTACGAAGTGTCTAGCTGAGGTTCACGTATCAACAAGACACAGTTACAGTTTTTGAGGAGCTAATTTGTAATGTTGCAACAAGCCACCAGGTAACCACACAGACAATTTCCAAACTGTCTAAGAGCTTTCATGATGGAGTTAGCACAGATGCTTTGGGGACACATGATAGGGTGGGGAACTTCATTCAGTACAGGGCAGGGTAGGGAGGGGAGCAGGTCAGTGTCTTTAAGGAAATCATATCCATGCCAAGATGTGAAAGGGGTAGGAGTCAGGCAAAGGAGAGAGGAGAAGGAAAAGTATTGATTAAAACAAACAAACAAACAAACAAACAAAACAAGTGTGTGCTCTTCATTCCTGGGTAGAATCTACAGTGGCCAGGCTTGTAACTCAGCTTGGGTCCCAGTGGGCTCTGTAGGAGGGAGGGGCCTCTTGAGGCTCTAACATCCACTCAGACCCAAAGCAGTGAGGCTAGAGGGCTAATAAAATGTGTGGTGATATAAATGTTTTCAGTAAACATTTGCATGAGGTAAATATTAAGTGATGGGTGATGGAAGATGGAAGATGGAATCAGAAGATAAAACTCTGCTGGAAAGCAATATTTAGGCCAGGATCTAAAAAAGAGTAAATTCAGGTGAGTAAGACAATGGAAATGAGCATCCCAAGCCTAGCAAATGCCACCCGCCATGGCCAAGAGAGTGCTGTGGCCAGAGTACAGAGAAGACCTGAGAAAGACAGGCAAGGAGTTGAGTGGAGAAGACAAAGTGAGCCTAGGCAGTGCCTACAAATTTGTGAAATATTATTTTGAATATCCCCAAAGACAGCAAATCTGTGTTTTATAAAGGTGATTATTGAAAGTAGCTGAAACTCATGGAACCCAAACCAATGAACAATGTGAAAAATAATCTGAAAAAGTATCTTTTAGCCCAAAACAAGATTTAAGTTATGAAATAACAACATATTTTCTTATAAACTGGCTCTGAAATCATTCAGAAAAGAAGGACAAAGCAAAGAACAGGGCTATAATATGCTCTCAGAAACAGTAGTTTCTTAAATTAAGTGCATGGCCTCCAAAGATGACTTCCTTAAAGTGACAGTACTCAGTTAGATGCTTGTAATTTTAGACAAGATTTTTAAAATTATACTTTATGTTCTAAGGTACATGTACACAACGTGCAGATTTGTTTCATATGTATACATGTGCCATGTTGGTGTGCTGCACCCATTAACTCATCATTTACATTAGGTATATCTCCTAATACTATCTCTCCCCCCTTCCCCCACCCCACAACAGGCCCCAGTGTGTGATGTTCCCCTTCCTGTGTCCAAGTGTTCTCATTGTTCAATTCCCACCTATGAATGAGAACATGCGGTGTTTGGTTTTCTGTTCTTGAGGTAGTTTGCTGAGAATGATGGTTTCCAGCTGCATCCATGTCGCTACAAAGGGCATGAACTCATCCTTTTTTATGGCTGCATAGTATTCCATGGTATCTATGTGCCACATTTTCTTAATCCAGTCTGTCATTGATGGACAATTGGGTTGGTTCCAAGTCTTTGCTATTGTGAACAGTGCTGCAATAAACATGTGC
>NW_012106797.1:773813-779384 GCF_000951045.1 Mandrillus leucophaeus
AGACATGAAGTCCTTGCCTATGCCTATGTCCTGAATGGTATTACCTAGGTTTTCTTCTAGGGTTTTTATGGTTTTAGGTCTAACATTTAAGTTTCTAATCCATCTTGAATTAATTTTTGTATAAAGTGTAAGGGAGGGATCCAGTTTCAGCTTTCTACTTATGGCTAGCCAGTTTTCCCAGCACCGTTTATTAAATAGGGAGTCATTTCCCCATTTCTTGTTTTTGTCCAGTTTGTCAAAGATCAGATGGTTGTAGATGTGTGGTATTATTTCTGAGGGCTCTGTTCTGTTCCATTGGTCTATATCTCTGTTTTGGTACAAATACCATGCTGTTTTGGTTACTGTAGCCTTGTAGTATAGTTTGAAGTCAGGTAGCATGATGCCAGCAGCTTTGTTCTTTTGGCTTAGGATTGCTTTGGCAATGCAGGCTTTTTTTTGGTTCCATATGAACTTTAAAGTGGTAGATATTTTCAAGGTAATTCTGAGCAAGGAAGTGTTAATTCAAAATGTATTATGAGTTGATATTTAATTAGGGTAGGGGTCAATGTGTGGGGCTTAAAAGTCTGGGTTTAGTGCTTCCAGGCCCTTTACCTAAATTTCAGGCACCATGATTTGGTTTGGTTTGGTTTTTTAGAGAGGGACACATCTAATGGTCACATATTTGAAGAGTTAACCTGTTAGAGATGTAACAACTGTTGTCTGTGTTCTACAACATAGAACCGAACCAATGAATAAGTTAAAGGAGAGGATATTTCAACTTATTGCATGGAAGAAGTTGGTGATAATTCCTTGAAAAAGAGTGAGTTCTTCATTAAGTAATGAAAATTCCCCCACTCCTGTTATCACCATCAGAACAGGCTGGACAGATATGTAAGAAGCCTTTATACATTGGCTGGGGTGGGGATGTTGGTTTGGCACAGATTTTGTAATCAGGGGAGCACTTTAGCCATACAGACCTACTGAATCAGTATCAAAGGAAGAATAGCCCAGCAATCTGGACTTTTAACAAGTTGCCCAGATAATCAATGTAGTGTGCAGCTTTCTAGGCACCAGGACTCCATCCAGCACATGTAAACCAGTGGTCTAAAGATCTATTTTCTGACCACTGGGTAATTTCTGTTGTTATATCGACTCTATCTCACAAAACCTTTCTTCTTCCCCTACATGCTCAGGCTCAGTGTTAGAAATCTATTATCTTACCAGTTTGGAATATAATTCTGCTTGGAATAACTGGTTTAGATGATATCTAAAGGCATAATTTTCAACAAACTATTAATTTAACAACTTCACGTTGTGCCACTGAGGTAGAAAAACCACAGAATTGGACTGAATGCACTTGAGTTGGCATTGACAGAGTTTTCTGCATTGCTTGGACAGTGTTGGATTATAAAATAGATTGTCAGAATCTTGGCAAACAGGATACATGTAAGGAAGAGTTTAGGAAAGGCCACCTGTGAAATAGGGGAATGTCTGAGAAAAAAAAAAAAAAAAAAAAAAAAAACTCTTAAAGTCCTTTCAATTCCTGTGATTCTATTTTTAAACCTGGCTAATATAAGAACAGCAGTATTTAGAATAAAACCTGATTCTCACTTCCTCAATCGATTCTCCTCATCTGGGGAATAAACAAAGTGTCTGGGAGAGTAGTCAAGTTTGTCCTCAGTAATCCCCTGCTCCACCTCTGAACACCTCCATTTTAGTTTTGTGGTAATAAACCATTTATTGTTCATTGCTTTGACTGGCAACTCTGCATGACAAAATTGAAATCCTTTCCTGTAATAAAATCATTCTTACTGGGGAAGGGAGGGTGAGCTGCTTGTTTAGGAAGCTTTGTTCCTTGGAAACCAAACTTCAGAGAGAAGGGGAACAGCTTCTCTAAGATGGGCAAATAAGTGTTGAGCTGAACTATCCAAACAAGTTCATCTCCTCCAGCCTGACTCTTCATTAATTCATATTTTTTTCAGCTTAGTTATCCTTTCTGCTCTGCAGATGAAAACCCTCATCTGAAGAAGTTTTGGGAGAAAATATTCTTTTTTTTTTCTTGTTCCTAGTGGGATATAACATAATACAAATAACCAATATTGGCTCCCTTCTGTAATATTTTATCTTTAGTTATGAATTCATGATAGGAGAATAAATCAGTTAATTAAGTGCCTAAAAGTTCAAATAGTTTTATAAACTACATTTTTCATTCAGAATTCAGAGATCTCTACTAGGAATTTCAAAATAGGCTTTGCATATGTTTATTAAGACAAACATATATTCATTTGCATAAAAGTAGCATTGATTTCCAAGAGATTCACCAATGTGCTAAAAAACAATTAGTAGAATGCTATGTTCTAAAGCTATATCTTTGCCTCAATGAACAGTTTTAGAAATAGTGCTTTTATGTGACCAGGATAATTTCTATACAAATAACACATGACAACATCACTTTGAAAAACTTTCTGGTGCTACCAGGAAGGAAGGCGCATGAGTAGGTATTTGAATGAAATTCCTCCTTCCTCTGATAGCTGACAGCATTTCTGTCTCTTTGATAACTCCTTCCTATGAGATAGAAATTAATTTGTTTCATCATTAAGCCCTGAGAAGTGTGGCTGCAGTAGAAGCAGAATAATTTAAAGTGATGAAAGGATTTTTTTGCTACGATTATGGTGGGAGCTGCTCTTCTTGAGAAATTCCATTTTTTCCAAGAGTGGTGGGAAGTTTCACATCTTCTGGGACAGGCTGTTAGAAAAGAGCAATGAAGGGGCTAATGGGTCAGGCTGGCAAGGAGGAGTCAAGCAGAGAACAGCATGGTTCTGAAGACACTGAGAGAAGGTTGGAAAGAATGGCTGATTTTTAATAAGTACTATGAGTGAAGTTTGGGGAATAGAGAGAGATGACCAAAGATTTTAGAGAGTTTGTTGTGATAGCTGCAGAAGGCAGTCAAATGAGCCAGTCAAATGACTAGGTAGATAGGGGTGGGTCCCCAGTGAAACATGACCTTCAAATCAAAGACAGTTTAAAGCCTGAAAGCCAAGTTATAAGTCCTGCATAAATCAAGGACTGAATTAAGAACCTCTCTTCCTGTTTGGCGCACTTTTCCCTGATTGATCCTCACCCTTCACCTATTTTATGTAAATCTACCCTTCCCTAATTGTTTCTTTACACTGTCGTGCCTACCTTTGAGTGGTGCCTTTGTTTTAGCCTTTTTGGCATACTCACAAACCAGTCAGCATGCACTCCCCTATTCTGAGTCCATAAAATCCCCAGACCCAGCCACACTGGTGGGGAGACCACCTGACTTCAGGTGGGGGACCATCCTTGCATCCCCTCTCCACTGAGAGCCATTCCATTGTTCAATAAAATTATTCTCCATCCTCCTCACCCTTCAATTATCAGTGTAACCTCATTCTTCTTGGACACAGGACAAAAACTTGGGAACCCCAAACAGGAGTACGAGCTGTAATACAGGTAGGCTGGGGCACATCTGGCCCAGTTGCAGGCTGAGCATGGATCCCATAGCATGGGGTCCTGGCTGGCATACAAGCCAGGCATGGCTCAGGTGGTATGTGGGAGGCCCAGGGTTGAGTGAGGCCCAGGTGGGGATGTCACCAGCAGTAGAGGTTCCTAGCTGGCACAATGTGACCAAGAAAAATCCTGCATCGGTTGTATGATATCCTGAATAGATGCTCTCTGCTGCTGCCTTGTAGACGTCAGTAAAGTTTTATGAGATTATCAAGGTTTCAGGAATTGGATAATGGTTCTTTCTAAGCATAATGTAGTTACTTGGTTCAAGGACAGAATCAAATGGTCTGTCTTTATATTCATTAAATAATTATTCAAACCAAGTTTATTTTCAACAAAATTCAAGGACAATAAACACATTTGGAACACTTGTGTTTAACTCTTGACTCTCAGTGGTTGGGGAGTAAAATCTGAGTCAGAGAGCCTGTGGAATTCTGTCTAATGGGATATTTTAAACTGGCCAGCTCATCAAAAAGGCACATCTTTTGCTTTGATTTTTAATTTTTATTTTATTACAACTTAGAGAGATAGATAGATATAGTTTTTTTCCCTCTGTTAAAACTGCTCTTATTGTTCTGTCATCCTTCTCTTTCCTCAACCCTGGGCACTGAGAAAGCTGAAGGAAGTGACAATATATTACACTCTCTGGCCAATATCCTAGACTCAGGTTTTTTTATTAATAAGTTTTTGAGATAGAGTATCACTCTGTCACTCAGGCTGGAGTGCAGTGGCATGATCTTGGCTCACAACAGCCTTGACCTCATGGGCTCAAGCAATCCTCCCACCTGAGCCTCCTGAGTAGATGAGTCAACAAATGCACGCTGTCATGCCTGGCTAATTTTTGTATTTTTGGTAGAGACAGTGTTTTGTCATGTTGCCCAGGCTGGTCTCAAACTCCTGGGCTCAAGCAATCCTCCTGCCTCAGCCTCCCAAAGTGTTGAGATTACAGGTATGGGCCTCTGTGCCTGGCCCCAGACTGAGTTTTTTGAAAAACTAGAAATAAGATTAGTAGCAACTACCTGTCTAATTCACCCACAATGATTTAACCTAAAAATCATTGTGATTGAAAGGTAGCAAATATGATTTTTAAAATTAGACATATTGCAGTTGTGTAAGAACGTAGAGATCATCTAATATTTGTGCTGCCTGTGAAAATATGGAGGCCCAGAGAGTTTGAGTGACTTGCTCAAGTCGCAGAACAGGATAGTTGATATAAGACTATAAGACTTGTCTATGTTTCTGTCTCATTACCCCACAGAAGATAATGTTTAAATTCCTTTACATTTAAAGGAAGAAATAAAAGATATAAAAATCATAAATGAAGAAGTAAAATTATAATTATCTGCAGATAATAGGTAGATATATGTATATCTGATAAAACTTACAATTGATTTAAAAATTACTACTAATGACAAGAAAAAATAGCATAGTTACTGATTAAATAACTAATTCATACAGATCAGTAGTTTTCAATACAAAAATAAATGACAATTATAATGAGGAAAAGATATCATTTATGAAAAAAATAAAACAGGTAAATACGTAGAAAGAGACTTAGCAAAAAAATATGCAGTACCTATCTAAAGAAAGCTTTAAATTCTACCCAGGAAGATACAAGAAATCTGGAAACAATGGAAAATAACTGTTTTCTTTTTGGATAGGAATATGCAATATTTAAATGATATCAATTCTCTCTATATTAAGGCAGAATGTTAAAGCAATCCTGATAAACATACCAGGAAGATTTTCTATAATATGACCAAATGATAAAAATAATAATTAGCCGGGCGCGGTGGCTCAAGCCTGTAATCCCAGCACTTTGGGAGGCCGAGAAGGGGGGATCACAAGGTCAGGAGATCGAGACCATCCTGGCTAACACGGCGAAACCCCGTCTCTACTAAAAACACAAAAAATTAGCCAGGCAAGGTGGCGGCGCCTGTGGTCCCAGCTACTCGGGAGGCTGAGGCAGGAGAATGGCCGGAACCTGGGAGGCGGAGCTTGCAGTGAGCCGAGATCTGGCCACTGCACTCCAGCCTGGGCGACAGAGCGAGACTCTGTCTCAAA
>NW_012106797.1:779434-790545 GCF_000951045.1 Mandrillus leucophaeus
ATAATAATAATAATAATAATAATTATATAAAATACACACAAAAAAGTGATCAACAGAAAGAATCCACACAATGAGGGATGGATGAGCAGTACTGCTAGCTACTACAATATACCATGTGTCTCTTGTATTACCAACACACAGAGGAATGCCAGTTATACAGTAAGCACTCAATAAATACATTGAACAAGGACATAAAAGAATGAATTTAGCCAGAATAATGAAAACTATTTGGTGTTGGTAGAGACAGACAGATCTACTGAATAGCCTTGAGGATTTGGAGACATATCCAAATATACATGGGAAATTAGCATAAAATAAAAAGTGGTATTAGAATCAGTAAAAATGATGTTAGTGTAATTAGGCAGCCATTTGTAGAAATAAAAAACAAAAAAACTAGATGGCTACCTCACCCCTTATATACAAATAAATTCCTGGTGCAGAAGGAAATAAAGGTTAATTTTATTTTACAGATGACTTTTCTAAACAAAATTAAAAGTCCAGAAACCTAAAGAAAAAGATTAAAATGTTTGACTACCTTAAAAATTAATACATATTTTAAAAATTCAGCAGAAACAGGCAAACAAATAAAAAAACCCCATCATAAACTAGGAGTCATATAAGTTTGGAAGATAAATGGGATTTAGATTAATTTGTAACAGACACTGAAGGAAATTGGTAGTCTGGGAAGTAAGCAAAACCAGCATAAACAGTGCCAAGACGATGAATAAAACAAGTGAGTATCCGATACGAGGGTCCAAATGGGGAGAAACAAAGGACATGCCTCAGGAAGCAAGTGGACAGTATTAGTCATTAGTTGGTTTACTTATGTTTCAGCTGAGAGTCTAGAACTACATCTGCTCCTCCAGAGCATAACAGATAACGGCCCCTTCTTTGGATGCAGTTAACTATGATCCCACAGAAGAGATATGTGCCTAGATACGAATTCACAACATGTAGTCGCTGCTCAGTTGATGATTAGACTTTATACTAAAGGAATAAAAGCAGCAGAGGTGTTGGGTGTTTTTAGCATTGTCACTCTTGCAGCATTGCTCAGAGTCCAGGCTGATGATAATCTGGAACGAGAAGTAGAAAGACTCAGTCTCTAGCTGTCCATAGCCCCTCTCAGTGCTGTATGGAATAGGCATGCCTCTCAGTGTTTTCCAGTGAAAGCTGTTGCCATGTCCTGGCCAACTGGTCAGCTGAGCTACCCTTTGCACAGATGTACGTGGGATAGTCTTGGAGCCTATCCTGTGTACGTGGGATAGTCTTGGAGCCTATTCCATACCACAGGCAGCTTTGGAATAAACATCCTCTTTGGTGTGGAATGAGACTTTAGTCATCCAAGAAAAATGTGAAAAGAGGGAGGAAATGATTACCTCTGCTTCTTAAAGTCTTTTTGAACATAAGTATATAAGTAAAACAAGGACCAAGAATGATGAGAGGGAGTTTCCGTGAAAGTCCAGGAAGGGAGATGCTGTATTTGAGGTTCTGGTATAAACCATAGTAATCCTGCTTGCAGCTCTGGCAAATGCATTCCTTACTAGACCCTGGGTTGGTTATTTTCTTTAATCCCAAAGGTACAGAGTGCCACATGCATTTTTACCTCACACTTGTCCCCTCCCCACCAACTCTTTCTTTTAATATGTGGGATGTGGACCTATTCTGTCCAAAAAGTCTGGATTCTTGAGTCTTGGCCTTTCCAACATACAGCAGGTCAAAGCTACTTAAATTTTTATGAGGAACGACTCCTGGCTTGAATTAACAGTTTTGCTAATCTTCAATGAGTAGCTTTAAGAATTTTGCTATCTTTATGAGAGAACAATTTCTATTCCTTTGGGTATATACCCAGTAATGGGATTGCTGGGTCAAACTGTAGTTCTGTTTTTAGCTCTTTGAGGAATTGCCACACTGCTTTCCACGATGGTTGAACTAATTTACACTCCCACCAACATCACCAACAGTGTATACATATTCCTTTTTCCCACAACCTCACCAGCACCTGTAATTTTTTGACTTTTTAATAGTAGTCATTTTGACTGATGTAAGATGGTATCTCATTGTGGTTTTGATTTGCATTTATCTAATGATCGGTGATACTGAGCTTTTTTCATAGGCTTTCTTTTTTGTTTGTTTGCAGATTTTTATTTGAACATGAGTTTTCTTTTTTTCTTTTTTATTATAATACTTTAAGTTCTCGGGTACATGTGCACAATGTGCAGGTTTGTTACATATGTATACACGTGCCATGTTGCTGTGCTGCACCCATTAACTCGTCATTTACATTAGTTATACCTCCTAATGCTATTTCTCCCCCCTCCCCCCACCCCATGGCAGGCCCTTTTTTGTAGGCATTCTAGCTGCGTGTATGTCTTCTTTTGAAATGTGTTTGTTCATGTTCTTTGCCCACTTTTTTATGGAGTTGTTTGTTCTTGTAAATTTAAGTTCCTTATAGATGTTGGTTATTAGGCCTTTGATGCATAGTTTGCTAAAATTTTCTCCCATTCTGTAGGTTGTCTGTTGACTCAACAGTTTCTTTTGCTGTGCAGAAGCCCTTTAGTTTAATTAGATCCCATTTGTCAATTTTTGCTTTTGTTACAATTGCTTTTGGCATCTTCGTCATGAAATCTTTGCCCATTACTATGTTCAGAATGTTATTGTTCAGAGTTTTTATAGTGCTGGGTTTTCTTTTTAAGTATTTAATTCATCTTGAGTTGATTTTTGTATATGGTATAAGGAAGGCGTTCAGTTTCAATCTTCTGCATATGGCTACTCAGTATCCCAGCACCATTTATTGAATAGGGAGTCTTTTCTCCATTGCTTGTTTTTTGTCACTTTGTTGAAGATCAGATGGTTGCGAGTGTGTAGGCTTATCTGGGGGCTCTCTATTCTGTTCCATTTGTCTATGTGTCTGTTTTTGTACTAGTACCATGTTGTTTTGTTTACTGTAGCCCTGTAGTATAGTTTGAAGTTAGGCAGCATGATGCCTCCAGCTTCGTTCTTTTTGCTTAGGATTGCCTTGACTAGGGTATACACCTATATAAATAGAAATCATTCTATTATAAAAACACATGCATGTATGAGTATGTCCATTGCAGCACTGTTCACAATAGCAAAGACATGGAATCAACCTAAATGCCCATCAAAGGTAGACTAGATAAAGAAAATGTGGTACATATACACCATGGAATACTATACAGCTATAAAAAATAATGGTATCATGTTCTTTGCAGGAACATGGATGGAACTGGAAGCCATTATCCTCAGCAAACTCATGCAGGAACAGAAAGCCAAATACCACATGTTCTCAGTTATAAGTGGAGGCTAAATAATGAGAACACACCGGGGGCAACACCAGACACTGGGGCCTACCAGATGATGGAAGGTGGGAGGAGGGACAGGATTAGGAAAAATAACTAATAGATACTGGGTTGAATACCTAGGTGATGAAATAATCTGTACAACAGACCCCCTATCACACGAGTTTACCTATATAACAAACCTGCACATGTACCCCTGAACTTAAAATAAAAGTTAAGAAAAAAACCCAGAATTTTGCTATCAGTGAAAATCTTTTTTTGACACCACTAGTAATTAAACTCATTGAATTTATATTCCAATTGGGGTAATGAATCAATTCCTCATACCTACCCCAGCCTGATGCCACCACCTTTTTCAGCTCGAAATACATTTTGTTATTTGGGTTTGATTTAAAAACCTCAGTCTTGTAGCAGTCAGTTTCCACCAATTGAGAGCCAAAACACAAACTACACAGGAAAATCCTGGAGATCTGCTGAGTCACAATGGAGACATTTTCATTCATATCTAAAGGAAAGAGACTACAGGAAATATTAAAAAACTTCAGTGATGGTAAGGAGCTTTGTTAAATTAATGATAGCATTTTTGTCTCTCAAGGATGAAAGAACAGTTCAAAATCTAAAGGCCTATTAAGGGCAAGCAATTTACCTGGTTCCTCATGCTTCCATTAAAGGGTGCAGTCAACTTCCTTCAGAGTTTTCCACAGTGAAAGTTAAGGGAGCAACATTGGAGGCAGTTTCTCAGCAAGCTTTTAGATTCCACATCCGAGAGCAGGATGTGTGGTGAATATGCAAATGAAGCAATAGTTTAAAAAGTTATTATTAGGCTTTGCAGGTAGAAAAGGAAATGGCAGTTTCTGAATGTTGATAACAAATGAACCTTAGCCTAAACATGTTCTAAGTCATCCAAAGGTGGAAGACAGAGTCAACGTTTGCAGTTTCCACAGGGAGGCACCTGCGGTGTGTGGTTCTAAGAAGATCAGCAGTGGCTTAAGAGCTAAGGCAGAAGGAATTCAGCACATTTAAAGAGCATAGTGTTCAAATATCTCATTTGAGTCTCATGGCTACTGGAGAGAAGCTAGCCTGTTCATCAGAGCATTGAGGCTCCAAGAGTGAATGTGTAAATGATTTTCTACTGCCATGGTATTTAGCTCATGTAAATGGAGATGCCATCCCATAGAATGTCCTGATGGTTTAGTCACTGCTAAATTTGCACCTTCCATCATTATCTGCCTATCTATAGTTCCCTACCTGTTTTGACATTTATAAAATACAATCTCTTGTAAAAATTTCATAGAAATAGAATTCTCTACATGGTTTTAAAATTTCCTTTACTTCTGATTAAGGTGTCATAATTGATGTAGATTTATATAATGCAATTTTATTCAATAGTAATTAAGATACCTGAGCCAAGATAAATATTACCAAGATTTTAGATTCTTCTTTTTACATCTGCCTCATCCATTATCAACACTTTTTCTAGTTAGTTACCTTTCCAGAAAGCTTCAGCCAACCTGCACCCTGACATTTAATGCTTTCTTGCAAGATTCTCCTAAGTTCTCTATTTCCTATTTCTCTATATCCATTTAATCAGGCATATGCCCCTTATTTACTCTTGAATTTCTTAGCCTTTCTCTCTTTCCTTCAAGATGCAGTCAAACACACTCAAAATCAGCCTTTCCTTAGAGGCCAGAAAATCATTGACAGTTCTATAGATGTCTTAAGAGGTGGACTAGGTGAGGCAAGAAGTCCATTGACACAGTTGAGCCATTTAATTTAGTCCATTGTTGTTGATGCTGGATCTTTATGGGTAATTACGTGCTAGACATCTCCAGCTTATATTTGAAGAGCTGTTTTGGAATCAGTAATATTTAGGGGTAGACATGTAGATTTGTATTCTTCTGTGAAGAGATGGTAATTGGATCCAGGAAGTAGAAGAATACATATTAGGCACATCAATTATCTTGAACCTTGATAGAACTGTTGTTTCACGTGGAGCCTCTAGCAGACACCGTTGGCATTCTCTCCCCAGATCTCCAGTCTTTCCTCATGTTTCAATTCATCTTCCTCAGCTTCTATGTACTTTTGCTTCTATTGCCAACATCTGACACTCCCCTCAGATACTCCTCTGACTAGTAGGGCTGTTTTTCCTACAAGAGTAGAAAGCCAGAAAAGTACTGGAAAAATTACCGTACCACATCCCCCCACCATTAGTCAATGTCTAACCAGTGAAGAAGTATGAAAATCCAGCTGCCTTACATAACAAACAGCCCAGTTGTCTTTGGGATCAGATTGGAGCTCTTCTCTAGAGGGCTTTGCCTGAAATTATATCCTTGCTTGACCCTCTCCCCTCCTCTATCTTACTTTTCCTAATCCCTTACTGAGATCTGAAAAATACAACCTAAGATAACTTCTCGCATGTGTAAATGTAGGGGTCACCAGCAATGGAGAGTCAAGAGCAGACAGTCAAGCAACAGAGGTCAGTGCTACAAAGTATCATGGTAGTTCACTGATGCAAAGCTATACTGGATTTAAAAAGGATAAAATGGTGTACAAACTAGCCTGAATCTGGCAGTGAACAGGTCACCAGAAACACTTGAAATGTGGTTTTCACGGATTAAAACAAATCTTTATTGGAATATAGAGAGATCTGGAGAAAAGTAGCTATTAGAAAATCATAGTTACAATTAGGAAAGTGTAGATTATTTTCTGGGTGAATGTATCCCACCCCTACACTTGTTCATTTATTTTAATCATAAATAGGCAATGAATATCGGCTATATACACAAAGCACTCTGCTAGGCACTTGGAACTGTGTGCAGTTAACAAATTAGAGATCACAGTTTATTGGAGGAGACACATTAAAAATGAATCGCATGTAAAAAAAAAATAGGCAAGTAGTGTTTGTGGTAAGTGCCTTGAATATGTTTGCAAGGATCTAAAACAGCATATAACAAGAAACCAGATGCAGGCTGAGGAATCACTGGCTGATATCCCTGAGGAAGGAGGGTATAAACTGAACCTAAAGTGTCAGAAGGGTTAACTGGGCAATGGAGGTGAAAGATAGCATTTTACAAGGGAACAACATAAACAAGGCCCTCAAGGCAGGAAGAAAACATTTTCTAAGACATATGACTAATTTTTTCCAACCATCAGGAAAATCTCTCCAAAAGAATACATTTTGGCGCTCTTTAAGAATTTCAAATTCTTTGGTTCAAAACTTCACTGAAACACACAGTAAATAATTCATTTTACATCTTGGGTAATTCAGGTATTAGGCATATGCAGATTGGCCATTCAGATAAATAACTATGCACACATATCATTTAATTTCAACTTGAACTATTTTTACATCATCTAAAAACACTGCCATTAATAATTCCATTTGAGGGAACAGAAATTTGCCCTACCCGCCCTTGCTTTCTTGAGGAAAATGGCTCAGGACTGTCCTGAATTCGTAGGCTGGCCTTTAAGCTCTGAAACTCTAAGGATAGGATAAACTTCACTTTTAATGTGGGTCACATTGAGGATCTGAAAAAGGAGAAACCTACTCCAGGTCAGGAAGTTTGAATGACACTTCATTGTCTCACTTGTCATCTGGCTAACATTTCAGAAAGAAAAGGAATAAATATGCTTTAAGGTAACACAAAGGATATAACCAGTGGCTCATTTAGAAAGAAAAATTGGAGTGACATTTAAGAAGAAGAAAACCAAGACTACCATCTCTGAATGCAGACACGTGTTTAGGCTGGGTAAAAACTTCTAAAGAGCAGTAATGGAATTCCCATGGGTTACTAGAGTTATGACTTGACTAGCCTAAAATTAATGGTGAATTTCCCTGCAGATTTTTCTCTACTAAAGACAGACTTGTTGTGACTAGATTTCTTGCTCCCTATTTCAGTTTTAATAAATACATTTTCCCTGATTGGAGATTAAGGTATTCAAACTTAAAGGATTGGGAAAGAAAGATAATAATCCTCCAGGGTTTGTATGAAAACAACAAAAGTGACATTGAAGAACTCCATGTAGGGAGACAATGTGTTTATCAATGGCTATGGGAAGAAGAATTCCTCTCTAATAAGGGGGTTGTATACTTTAACCTACCCTTAACTCTCACTTCCTAGGAATGTGTGATGAGATCTTCAGAAGTTTAATTAGAAATACTAATACTTTCATGGGCTGATATCATTATTCTAGTTAGTCTTTAAGACTTTTGTACATTCTCTTCATACATTAATTATAGTACATTCTCTTGCTGAAACTACTTACTAGTGTCAGCTGAATGTCACAGTTGGGCGAGAACATAGTGGCCCTTAAGGAAGGATATATTATAAACATATGTATTACATATATTCGCACAACATATTACATATTACAAAACTGCAAATCAAGTTTCAATTCCATTTCAAATATTGCTCCACCAACCAACATTTTTGAGTCTGGGTTGGATTTATTTAGGTTGAGAGCCAGTGAACTTGTGTTAACTTCCAAAGCTCAGACATTGTTACATGACCTCAGAAGATTTAAGTAGGAAGGATCTTCAGACAGTTTTGTCTAGCATGAATCAATGAAAAAATCTCGTATAACATAGTCATTTTCTAGAGTGGCTGACTGCCATCTTGCTTGTAATGAAATATAATTTATGTTATTCTGCTCTGTTATCTAACAAAAACCAAGCTACACAGTCAGAAAATGACTTGATATTTGCAGTAGCCAAGTCTGCTGAATAATTAGGAGAATCATACAAAATGTTAAACCATGAAAAAGCTTTGTGCAGCATACTGGTATTACCACAATTGGTTTCATAAAAATTTTTCAGCTGCTGTATGTATTTCTTCATTACACATCCAAAGACTCAATGACTAACAATGTCACTGGTAGACATGTATTCATAACAGTGTTAGTCATGGGACCTTAAAACTAGCTAACATACATTCTGAAACTTATCTGAAACAACAGAAGTTTGTTTAAGTTTACCACAGGGACAGTATTTTCAAGTCTTCTATAAGGTCAATACTGCATCATGACATTTACTTTTAATAGAAGAGAAACTGAATAACATAATTTTTGAGCTCAGCATACTGCTAGTAATTTGTAAACTGTCCACAATTACTTTCCTTCTAAGTTGAAGACTACCAAACATATAACTTAGTAAAGATGCTAACCATCTACGTTAAAATCCTACAGGACCAGTTCAAAAATTCAGAGCATTGTGGAAACACTGATTTGTATTTTAAAAATCATTTTATATCACCTTCGCATTCACTAATTTGAGATATACTTATCTTATAATACATCCGTACATCAACAAACCTGCATTAATGAACATAATCAAGTTGGTATAGTCAGTTCCAAGTCTAGATGTTAAATATCCTCATTCTCATTCAAAATAAAACTCGCCTTTCACTATGTTCTTTGCCTCAATTTTATTGTGATCTAAGGTGATGCAACAGTATAGAATGCTGACTGTTACCTGATTCTGTAGAAAATTCAAAGTCAAAACCATTGAATTTTATTGATTCCACAATTAATTAATTTATTGTTAAACAGTCATGGGGTTTTTTGACATTTAAAATATGCTTTTAGAAAAATTTGCCACCACTACAATAACTCTAGTGCTTTGATTTATTATTCAGACTACCTATCAAAGTCAAAACTTAGAAGCGTCACTGTTAACTCTTAATCACTGACACTAATAGTGAATGATTCTTATGTAATTAGCAACCACTTAAAACACCAGGTCCTTTGACTTATTTAGCCACTTGCTCAATACTTTGTCTCAATTAGAATTTAATTGGTAGCAAAATTGACTAGAATTCATTTCTAAATTAATTTACACTTTACTCCCTAAGGTTTCTATAACCAAGGACACAATTCCAAGTCTCTTCAACAAGAAGGGAAGAACAAATAAGAATGTTGTGATATCTTAAAGCTTTTCAAGACAGATAATTCAGATGAGTTAGCTCTTCATCCTTGACCTAGTTTGTGGTTGGTACGTTTCTCTTGCTTTTCCTTCCGTTTTTAAAAGTGGCTAGGAAAATTCTGATGGAAGAAAGGACTGATAAATGATAATGATCAATCAGAATTGAAGATGATTTTAGAATTTAAATTAGAATTTAATTTACTCATATTAAAGTGTCTTTATTTTACACTTGTAGACATCAAAGTAATGAATGCTCCATTAATTCCAGAAGTCTAAAAATATTTGAAAAGTTAATAATTTCAATAAAACCATGTGCCACCTTCACATCAGTAACTTATTTATTAATGGAAGAAAATAAGTCTTCCTATTCAGTTAAAATTTTTCTCCAGCACACAGTAACTGAGCATTGTTTGGGTCATGCTGGGGAGAAGTATAACTTGAGGGTAGGAGTGAGGGAGATCTACAGTGAAGACAGCCAGGACTCACAGATGCCACCTACAAGCCTGTGAAAGAGCTGGGGGATGCCTTGATGAGGAGGATCAGAGGGGAAGTAGAGAGCCATGTCAAATGAAAAAACGTTTTGGTGATAGAATTGAGCAGACCTGCCCAACTGAAGGAGGAGAAGTCATCAAGGTGATTCCAAAATTTCCAAATTGGATGATGGAGGAAATGGGGGAATAGTAATAGAGAAAGAGAATTCAATAAGAGGACCAGGACTGTTTTGGTTTCACTGGGGAGTTGAGTTATAGGGAGAAGCAGAGAAGAATAAATAAGTTCTACATTAGAACTGGGGTATATATATCTGCAGGAGCAGGACAACAGGGAGAGAGGTCTAGGAGTGGTTAGAATTATGGATGCATAGCTCAAAAGAACTCTAGGATAAAGGTAAAAGGCAGATTTTAGGGCATAGAGGTGAGAAATGAAGAGATAATTGGCACAAACACTCAGTAAAAGAGTGAAGAGCAAGAAGAGAACAGAAGTTGGAGTGTTGATAAATAACAGTTAAAAGAAAAGTAGAAGTAATTGAGAGAATGAGTAAAGGAGACAGGAAGAGAAGAAGAGAGAACAGATTCTGTCTTGAAGTAGAAGGGGGAGCAAGTTTCAAGAAAGAAGAAGCGGTCAATATTGTTAAACACCATGCAAGTTTTAAAGAAATAATAAGAAAAATAAGAACAGCAAAGAAGTCATGAGATTTGGGAGATAGGATTTTTTTCACTGTTAACCTTTGTGGAGGCCAGAACACAAAAGGCAGAAGTCAAATTTAGCGGACAATAATGTGTAAAAGGTAGAGGAGTGGAGGTGGTAAGACATTAGTTCATTAAATGGGCTGGTAAAGAGAAGGAAGTTGGGCAGTGCAGAGTTTTTCAGAAAGGGGAAATAATAAACATGCCTGTGGCTGAGTGTTTGAAACCCAGGCAGAAAAAGACAAAAAAAAAAAAAAATGGAGAAACAAAGAATGAAACTGATTAATAAGGCACAGTCCCTGAGGATTCAAGAGGAGATGAGTCCAAAAACATAAGCAGAAGCATTAACCTAGCAATTAAGAAAAAAATATTTTTTCACTTTGGGAAGAGAAAAAAAATGGGTGAAGATACAGTATAGGTATGATATGAGAGCAGTTTTACGTGATAGTATTTCTTTTCTCTATAAAATAAGAACTGGGTCACGTGCTGAAGGTCGAGGTGGGTAGATCACTTGAGGTCAGGAGTTCTAGACCAGCCTGACCAACATGGAGAAACCCCATCTCTATTAAAAAATGAAAAATAAAAATAAAAATACAAAAATCCTCAATAAAATACTGGCAAACTGAATCCAGCAGCACATCAAAAAGCTTATCCACCATGATCAAGTGGGCTTCATCCCTGGGATGCAAG
>NW_012106797.1:790595-800318 GCF_000951045.1 Mandrillus leucophaeus
AAATCAAAACCACAATGAGATATCATCTCACACCAGTTAGAATGGCGATCATTAAAAAGTCAGGAAACAACAGGTGCTGGAGAGGATGTGGAGAAATAGCAACACTTTTACACTGTTGGTGGGACTGTAAACTAGTTCAACCATTGTGGAAGACGTGTGATGATTCCTCAAGGATCTAGAACTAGAAATACCATTTGGCCCAGCCATCTCATTACTGGGTATACACCCAAAGGATTATAAATCATACTGCTATAAAGACACATGCACACCTATGTTTACTGTGGCACTATTCACAATAGCAAAGACTTGGAACCAACCCGAATGTCCATCAATGACAGACTGGTTTAAGAAAATGTGGCACATATACACCGTGGAATACTATGCAGCCATGAAAAAGGATGAGTTCATGTCCTTTGTAGAGACATAGATGCAGCTGGAAGCCATCATTCTCAGCAAACTATCGCAAGAACAGAAAACCAAACACCACATGTTCTCAGTCATAGGTGGGAACTGAACAATGAGAACACTTGGACACAGAAAGGGGAACATCACACACCGGGGCCAGTTGTGGGGTGGTGAGCAGGGGAAGGGATAGCATTAGGAGATACACCTAATGTAAATGACGAGTTAATGGGTGCAGCACTCCAATAAGGCACATGTATACATATGTAACAAACCTGCACTTTGTGCACATGTACCCGAGAACTTAAAGTATAATAAAAAAGAAAAAAAAATACAAAATTAGCCATGTGGTGACACATGCCTATAATCCCTGTTACCTGGGAGGCGGAGGCAGGAGAATCGCTTGAACCCAGGAGGTGAAGGTTGCGGTAAGCTGAGATTGCGCCATTCATTGCACTCTGGCCTGGGCAACAAGAACAAAACTCCATCTCAAAAACAAAACAAGACAAAAAACAAACAAACAACAACAACAAAAACAAAAGTTTGATGGGGAATAAAAAGAGACACTGATGGAAAGTATAAAGGAATGGTTGAGAAAGGTTGACTGAAATTAGAGATAATACATTTGTAATTAAATTTATCATCAGCATCATGAACTTTTTTCCAGAAGGTTATAGGAAACCTAAATCAAAAGTAGAATAATCAGAATATTAAGATATAAACTGGATGTTTTCATTTGGCAGAGTAATAAGGAGATGAGAAAAATTGCAGGATATGGAGTATTTGAAAGTTAAGGCAAGTGGAGTCAGTAAGGGACCTGGGCAAATAAACCTAATAAACTAGATTAAGGGAGCTAGAATTCAAAATTATTTCAGTCACAGGGTTTAATGCATGTCAGGGAGAGAGAAATATAGAAGAATAAAAAGTTGTGGCCAAAAGAAACATTTCGGAGTTAAAGACTTCAAAGTGCACACTCTTCCAGGTACTGACCAAGTCCAGGACATGTATAAAAATAAGGGTGTTGCTGAAGTGGACAGGAAGGGATAATTGTAGAAGAAAGATAAAGTAACTGTGATGGCATTGGATAAACCATCAGGATAAAGAATAAGATGGGATGTTGAGGACTCATTATAGACCAGTAATTAGATTCTACATCTATTCTGGGGAGTAAACTTTGATTGAGAAAATGACAAAAATGAGGGTGAGAAAATAGAGAACATTCTATTGCTAATAATCATATATTACATCTCATTGGGTACGAAACCACTGCTGTGTGAAGCTGATGAGAAAAGGCTGGTAGGTTAGAAGGCATGCCTGTCAGTAAGATAAAGGCTGTCAAGCTAAATGCATAGTCAGAAAGAATGTGTGGGTAGGCAAAGAGTGCAGGCCCAATGTCCCAGACTCAAAAGAAGGAGCTGTGATGGAATGAGTTCTTCTACTTGAGGGGGTTTCAAAGGAAGTGGTGTCACTGATAAAAGAGGTAAATAAAGAATCCACAGAAAATGTGGAAAATGTAGACATTTAAGTGTGGGTGTTATCAAAGAGACAAAAATATAGACTTACTGAAACTTTGGTGCTTGGACATAATATTAAAACATATTATAAAAACAGCCTTCTTACATAATGTAACCAGAGGAATAGAAGATAAAACACATTATCTTCCCTCTTTATCATGATATCTTTAAAGCCTAAAGCATTTTAGGCACTCCAAAAGTATTTTACAAAAGTTGAAATATTCTGTCCACCTACAAAGAACCTGAGGTTTTTCATAATTGGATTACTACTGGTTTATGTTGAGCTGGCTGCATCCTCTAGTTCTATCACTTTGGTTCCAATTTTATTCATAAAAACCTGAGTTTAAGGATATAGCCTATGACTATAAAATAAATAAAGCTAATGAGATATAAGGGGTTTGTATGTATGACTTAGGCCTCTTCTGGACCCAACCTAACTTTACAAGAATAAATCCAGACATTCATTTACAAAATTCCATAATTTTTAAAAGATGTTTTAGAAGACCTGAGCTCCTTGGAGGTACTTCAAGAACCATAATAGGAACCAAGATAAGGCTAAGGAGGTGTAATTTTTAATGATATAAGTTTCCTGAAAAGGCAGGAATAGAACAGAACGGAGAACACAGGTGAAAACACAAAGAGGAATATGTCTTTCATTGGATTCCAAAGGACGAAAGCAAAAATATATACAGTAAGATTGCAGGTGGGGTTTCATGAAGATGAGAAGTTCTTACCTGAAGACTACTTTTTTGGTAAAGTAAAAGGTGAGAAACTTTCTTTGTTGAGATTGTGGGAGAGTTCTTTCAGATAAGAGGCTTGTGGAGAGTGCATGAGCTCTGAAATTGCCACTGTTAGAAACAGGAGCTAGAACTGATGAAATATTTGACTGATGAGCAGCAAGGAGGGCCAAGTTAAAGTTGAAGACCCTATAATGGCCCCAAAGTATAGAGAGAAAATAGTTGGACCGAAACAATACACATTTTAACTAGTTTGAATCTTTTCAGGCTGGCATGGTGGAAGGTCAATAGCTAAGTAATGAATCATGTAGTTAGGCTGAATAGAGAAAGTTATGAATCATGTAGTTTAGGCTGAATAGAGAAAGACAGGAAGGACAGGAAGAGGCTGAATACTTGGTTACCAGGAGAGATCAAAAGACTAGCAGTCTTAGTCAGGCGTGGTGGCTCACACCTGTAATCCCAGCACTTTGGGAGGCCGAGGTGGTCGGATCATGAGGTCAGGAGATCGAGACCATCCTGGACAACATGGTGAAACCCTGTCTCTACTGAAAGAAAGAAAAAAAAAAAAGACTAGCAGTTTTGATAAGATATGAGAATAGTAGAAGTGACAGAGTTACAGGATTGAAGGATTGCAGTCTATGATCAGAGAGCAGAATGTTTGAATTTAAGATTTCATGGGTGGGGGAAGTGGGGATGGTTAATGGGTACAAAAATATAGTTAGATAGAATAAATAAGATCTAGTATTTAATAGCACAGCAGGATGACTATATTCAACAATAATCCATTGTACATTTTAAAATAACTAAGAGAATATAATAGGATTGTTTGTAACACAAAGAAAGGAGAAATGTTTCAGCTGATGGATACCCCATTTACCCTAATGTGATTAACACGCATTCTACACTTGTATCAAAATATCTCATATACCGCATAAATATATATACTTACTATGTACCCACAAAAATTAAAAAAAGACTTCAGGAGAGACTTCAGGTGGATGATATCAAGGTCCAAATGACCACATGGTCATTGGACTATGTGGCTTAAGTGGAATATACATAAAGCTCACTGGGGTCTATGTCCTATTTATCTCTCTATGTATTAATCAATCAATTAATCAATCATCTTAATTGTAACTGTAACACTACTGGTCCCTAAGCATTTATACATGCATAATAGTTGACCATGATTAAGGTGAGTTGCAATGAAGTAACTGTCTTGTGAATGTTGTTACTAATAAGCTAATGCTATTGTAATTTTGCATACATCTTGAAATATGATCTGATTGGTTCTAGTGCTTCAATATACTAAACTATTTGTATATAGTATTTGTGTTGAGGCATGTGTTGGTTTTTCCCTTTCCTGACAGTTATGAAAAAATTATTTTGACTACATTAGTGATCAATATCCTAGTTCTGATTATAAATATATTACTACAATTTCTTCTACTCTTTTATCACCTCTGTTAATAAAATAAAAAAATTCTATCTCAAATCATGTATAATTTAATCCTGGAGTAAGGAATAATACTGTTTTATCTAAGAAGGTATTAAGAGCAGGCTGACAGGTGGAAGAAATTGTGTGTAAGCTTTCAACATTCAGATATTTATGGCCTAAAATTCTATGATTATCGTTTCATGCCTTTCAACTAAGCTCTAGTTAGTCTCTCTCCAGGTTTCTTTTAAAAGATAATTATAAACATCAAAAGAATAACCAATAAAATCCTGTCATGTTAGTGTAAATTAATTTATCAGATCACTCTCGTAATATGGTCCTTACAAGATGAGAAGACCAAGCAAGCATGGGAACCTTGGAAATTTGTGGGAATGGAGCACTGGCTGAAATGGAGACTAGAGTATAAAAAGATGAAAAGCAAGTGTTGTAATACCTTCATCTTTTCTGCTATATTCAAAAGCCTTTAAAGGAAAAGGATAATATATTCTTACATGACTCGTATAACAATTCTTGTCCTCTTAAAAATACAGCATATATTTACAGGTGAATAGCTAAAGATTTCAGAGATTTTATTGCATATATATCCTAAGATCCCACAACACTTCACCCAAGATCTATTCCTTCAAACCAATGACTTCAGAAATCCTTTTAAACACATTACTGTGTTTCATGATTTAGAGGGCTGTACGCATAACTATGAATGCAATAGAATTCCCATGGTGATTATGACAAGCACCAAGGCAAGCGGTTTTCGTCATACTTGTTGTCCCAATGTCACATTCGTCATCATTTTTGTTTGTCATGTCCCAATGATATAAAGGAATTCATCCCTGCCAAGCCCAGGTTCAAAGGGTGAAGAAATAGACTCCACTCCTTGGTGGAAGGAGCAGTCAAGCTGCTCTACAAAAAGGAGATGCTACAGGAATAAGAAGAATGCTTTGCCATTTTTGCAGATTAATCCACATACATTTTATAGACATAAAGAAAGGTGTGGAAGGATACATAGCAAACTGATAATATTGTCCACTTCAGGGAAAGGATCAGCAAGGGAGACAATATTTTCTTCACTTGTATTTGTTTGACTTACACCAAGCATACATTACCTTCATAAATTTTAGTAAGCAGAGAGTTTTAGTAAATATAAAAGTTATAATAATTATATTTCTATCACCAAAAGTTCAATTTCATAGACACCTTAATTCATTAACACTCAAAAGAATAGAAAATAGAAAGAAAACACGCAAATAGAGCAAGTTTGTCAATATCATAGCACTATTGCTAAAGGAAACCAGAGGAAGAAATGACTTTACTGAATGATCCACAGAATTGTTATGCAGTTTCACAGCTCACAGATTGTTTTTCACCGGACGCATCTAAGCTTCTAGTGTGGAGTTTCACTTTCAAATGTCAAAGCAACACCTCAGGAAATACACATAGCTCAGCCTGTTGCCTTTGCTTATAAAAAATCGACTACTTTTTCAGTTAGTACTGATGGATGAAAGGACATTCTCTGATCTTTTCACCAGTAACCAGTCATATAAACCCTCCGATGAGCTCTAGTTTAGTAATCTGAAATGTACAGTACTATTCACAAGTTTCTCATGACTCAGAATTTGCAAAGAATTTGATCAGGTTTCCTTTTCTAGTTTTGGTGGTATTGAGTCTGGGGAACTAATATCATAATGATCTATAAAAATGTTTCAGCTGGCTTTTGCGCGCTCTCTCACGCTCTTTCTTTCTTTCTCTCTCTCTTTCTCTCTCTCTCTCTCGGTTAATATCTTTGCATCTGTGTTTCCATCAAGGAAATTTGGAACACATATCATATGACAGTGTTGTTGACACACCCCACATCTGCTCTTCGGCTTGTGTGGACACTTCCTTTTTCACTAGAGTGCTTTATTATGACTTACCTTGCTATTGTCCTTCAGGTGAACAACCCACAGACTGTGGTACCAAAATATTTTGTGCTGAAGCTTGTAAGACAGTCACCACTTGCATTGTTCATTCAGGCATGATAGGATTCTTGGCAGGAAATCACCTTGAACAGCTTGTCTTTGGCGAATACCTCTTCACCACACAATTGCCCATATCTCAGGCCCTTTTTGTTCAACAGCCAGGTCATCATATATCAATACTGTTTATACTGCCCTAAAACACAGGGACATCCAAAGGCATGCTACACCAAATAAGAGAATGAAAACCCCCTTCTACCAGTCAATCATCAGCTCTAAGGTCTTTACTTCTATATTTCACTGAGTCATTTTGGAAATAATGCACGTGAAAGTCTTTTGATCTTGTATCAACATTTGGGAAAAGGAGCAACTTTCTTCTATTGATTTTACAGCTAAAATTTCTCCATCCAACTGAGTTGCTCAAATTGGTTAAAATAAAAAATTGACTGAAAACCAATGCAAGTGAATAAAATATTGTCTCCCTTGCTGATCCTTTCCCTGAAGTGGACAATATTATCAGTTTGCTATGTATCCTTCCACCCCTTCATTTACAAACCAAAACAAATTGGTTAAAATCACAAATTGGCAGAAAATAACAACTTTCCAGTTACTGATTTTTTAAACATAAAGGTAATTTATGTATATCATGAGACTGTTTTATAATTTTTATGTTTTGATTCATTTACACCTTTTCTTCAGAAACTATTTGTTTACTGGTCATTTGGTTCCAGTTCTTTGTAAATATTAATTTATATTTTAGTATTTTTATTTGTTTTTGGAAACTATTTCTCACATTATTGGTGTAGCCTAGTTAGTTTACTGCAAGAAAAGAGTTTTATTGTTATCTGGCCATGAAAGTGATCTTGACGATATCAAACCTCATCAGAAAGTCTCATCTTAATCTTTATTGAAATCTGGATGTTTCTGTTTACCTAGAATGATAGGAGGTCCTTTAGAATGTTAGTCAGCTTTGCTCTCCTTGTTCTCTAGACTTTTAAAAGATATTTTCACAGGAGTCTACTAAGGACACCTTCCCCCGACGCACCCCCCACCCCACCTCATGCACAGCCTCCTCTCTGGGATTCTTCCTTGTAGCATAAAGAACATCTAATTAGAGGAAGGATACATAAAACATCAACAGGCAAGGAGCCAAACACCAGCAGGCAAAGAGCCAAAGACCAGCCTTACTATGTATCCTTCCACCCCTTTCTTTACAAACCAAAACAAATTGGTTAAAATCACAAATTGGCAGAAAATAACAACTTTCCAGTTACTGACTTTTTAAACATAGAGGTAATTTGGTTTTGGTGCAAGAATAAGGCTAAGCTACCAGAGTTCTGTGCTTTTGTTGGCAAAGCTCATGTCGTTTCAGGAAAAAAGACTATTCCTGGCCCAGGCCTATCTCCATGGTTTCAGAGAACTCACTGTCCTTTAAATATGCAGGCAACTATTCTGCATTACCTTCACCACCAGCACCATCACAGTAATTCTGAAAATGACAGTTATTGGTGTCTCTGTGCTTTGGGAATACCCTTGTTCCCAGAATCACAGTGCATGTTAGCACTGGTGGCTTTCTCCTCCTCAGTCAGCTATCAAGAAAGCCAGAGATATCATCAGCCTTGGAAAGGAAAGGACAGCCCAACAGTCTTGCCATACAGGATTTTCCAGTAAACCTGCTAATGAGAATTCTGAGATTATGTTGGTTAGGCCAGGAATAAAAAAAAGAAAAACTCAGAGAGGGCAGGATGACATAGGCAAGGCAGCCAGCTTGGCCATCAATAGACTGCTCTTTCCAACTCTGTGAAACATCCTTCCTCTTCCCCTGGAGTAGTCCCTCAGTCTATGCTTCTATTTTCATTCCTCCCTGATTTTCTAGAACCTGGTTCCATCATTTATGAACCCATTCCCTCTTAGTGTAGGATCCTCCAAAAGAAGACACTGAGACAAAGATTCACACACTGGTAGTTTATTTGAAAAGCCATCAGGGGAGTGAGAAGTGAGACAGGAAAGGGGAGGGGGAGCAGCCAGGGGTTACTACAATGGAGCAGACCAAAGAGTAATCCTATGGGAAGCCCCAGGAACCAGTCTGGGAGCTGCCTCAGAGGAACCTTATTGTGTGTCCAGGGAGGAATGATTACACCAAATTTCTTCCATCATTTTTTGATGGCTTTTCTGGGGGTTGAATAGACATTCTGGTACTTCTGTCCTGACACAAACCTTCTAAGACCCAAAGTCTTAGAAACCTTCAGGCCAAGAAATGGGTATCCTGGACAGGAGGAGCACACTGCAGGTGAGAGTGGAATGGGCCAACGTCTGCCTTTCCTCACCTTTCCATTTGATAGAAGAAGAAGAAGAGAAAGAGGAGAAAGGGAAAGAATAGAAAGCTGAGGGGGTGCCAAGATGGCAGAATAGGAACAGTTCCAGCCTCCAGCTCCCGGCGTGAGTGACACAGAAGACGGGTGATTTCTGCATTTCCAACTGAGGTCCCAGGTTCATCTCACTGGGGCGTGTCGGACAGTCGGTGCAGGGCAGTGAGTGCAGCCCAACTAGCAAGAGCCTAAGTAGGGCCAGGCATCACCTCACCCGGGAAGCGCAACAGGGAAGGGAATTCCTTTTCCTAGCCAAGAGAAACCTTGACACACCACACTTGGAAAATTGGGTCACTCTAATACTGCGCTTTACCAAGGGTATTAGCAAATGGCACTACAGGAGATTATATCCCACGCGTGGCTCGGAGGGTCCCACGCCCACAGAACCTCCCTCATTGCTAGTACAGCAGTCTGAGATCTAACTGAAAAGGCAGCAGTGAGGCTGGGGGAGGGGCGCCCACCATTGCTGAGGCTTGAGTAGGTAAACAAAGCTGCAGGGAAGCTCAAACTGGGTGGAGCCCACCGCAGCTCAAGGAGGCCTGCCTGCCTCTGTAGACTCCATCTCTGGGAACAGGGCAAAGCCAAACAAAAGGTAGCAGAAATCTCTGCAGATTTAAATGTCCCTGTCTGACAGCTTTGAAGAGAGTAGCAGTTCTCCCAGCATCAGCACAGCATGGAGGTTAAGATCTGAGAACAGACAGACTGCCTGCTCAAGTGAGTCCCTGACCACCGAGTAGCCTAACTGGGAGAGCCTAACTGGGAGTAGCCTAACTGGAGTGGACCTCAAGCAAACTCCAACAGACCTGCAGCTGAGGGTCCTGACTGTTAGAAGGAAAACTAACAAACAGAAAGGACATCCACACCAAAACCCCATCAGTACATCACCATCATCAAAAACCAAAGGTAGATAAAACCACAAAGATGGGGAAAAAGGAGAGCAGAAAAGCTCGAAATTCAAAAAATCAGAGCGCTTCTTCCCCTTCAAAGGAACGCAGCTCCTCACCAGCAGTGGAACAAAGCTGGACAGAGAATGACTTTGACGAGTTGAGAGAAGAAGGCTTCAGTCGATCAAACTTGTCAGAGCTAAAGGAGGAACTACAAACCTAGCACAAAGAAACTAAAAACCTTGAAAAAAGATTTGATGAATGGATAACTAGAATAACCAATGCAGAGAAGTCCATAAACGACCTGATAGAGATGAAAACCATGACACAAGAACTACCTGACAAATGCACAAGCTTCAATAACCAACTCGATCAACTGGAAGAAAGAGTATCAGTGATTGAAGATCAA
>NW_012106797.1:801862-816568 GCF_000951045.1 Mandrillus leucophaeus
CAGGCTCTGAAATTGAGGCAATAATTAATAGCCTACCAACCGAAAAAAGTCCAAGACTAGACAGATTCACAGCTGAATTCTACCAGAGGTGCAAGGAGGAGCTGGTACCATTCCTTCTGAAACTATTCCAATCAATATAAAAAGAGGGAATCCTCCCTAACTCATTTTATGAGGCCAACATCATCCTGATGAGAGGTGACAATGTGCTAGCAGCCCTCAGTCTCAGCGCCTCCTCGGCCTCTGGCCTTGGCTTCCACTCTGGTGGCACTTGAGGAACCCTTCAGCCCACCAAGCCACCGTGGGAGCCCCTCTCCGAGCTAGCTGAGGCCGGAGCCTCCTCCCTCTGCTTGTGGGGAGGTGTGGAGGGAGAGGCGCAGGTGGGAACCCAGGCTGTGCTCACAGGCCGGTGTGAGTTCAAGTGGGCATGGGCTCGTGGCGGGCCCTGCACACGGAGCTGCCTCCTGCTGGCACCAAGGGCCCAGGGAAGTGAGGGGCTTAGCACGGGGGCCAGCAGCTGTGGAGGTTGTGCCGAGTCCCCCAGCAGTGCCAGCCCGCCAGCGCTGCACTCAAAATTCTCCCCGGGCCTTAGTTGCTTCCCCACAGGGCAGGGCTTGGGACCTTCAGCCTGCCATGTCTGAGCTATTCCCCCTGCAGTGGGCTCCCACACGGCCTGAGCCTCCTGGATGGGTGCCGCCCCCTGCTCAGTGGCAGCCGGTCCCCTCCACAGCCCAAGGGCTGAGGAGTGCAGGCACAGCTCGGGACTGGCAGGCAGCTCCGCCTGCAGCCCCAGTGCAGGATCAACTGGGTGAAGCCAGTTGGGCTCCTGAACTGGATGCGGACTTGGAGAACTTTTATATCCAGCTGGAGGATCGTATGTGCACCAATCAGCACTCTGTGTCTAGCTCAGGGTTTGTAAATACACCAATTGGTACTCTGTATCTAGCTAACCTAGTGGAGACTTGGAGGACTAGTACTCTGTGACTCTGTGTCTAGCTCGAGGATTGTAAATACAACAATCAGCACTCTGTGTCTAGCTCAAGGTTTGTAAATGCACCAGTTGGTACTCCCTATCTAGCTAACTCTGTATCTAGCTAACTAGCACTTGGTGACTGGTACTCCCTATCTAGCTAACTCTGTATCTATCTAACTAGCACTTGGTGACTGTGTCTAGCTCAAGGATTGTAAACGCACCAATCAGCACTCTGTCAAAACAGACCAATCAGCACTCTGTAAAGTGGACCAATCAACTCTCTTTAAAATGGACCAATCAGCAGGATGTGGGTGGGGCCAGATAAGAGAATAAAAGCAGGCTGCTGGAGCCAGCAGTGCCAACCCGTTTGGGTCCCCTTGTTCTTTTGCTCTTTGTAATAAATCTTGCTGCTGCTCACTCTTTGGGTCCACGCTGCCGGGAAGGTCTGCAGCTTCACTCCTGAAGCCAGCGAGACAACAAACCCACCGGGAAGAATGAACAACTCCAGACACGCTGCCTTTAAGAGCTGTAACACTCAACATCTGAACGTCTGAAGGAACAAACTCCGGACACACCAACTTTAAGAACTGTAACACTCACTGTGAGGGTCCACGGTTTCATTCTTGAAGTCAGTGAGACCAAGACTCCACCAATTCCAGACACACTGATACCAAAGCCTGGGAGAGACACAACAAAAAAAGAGAATTTTAGACCAATATCCCTGATGAACATCAATGCAAAAATCCTCAATAAAATACTGGTAAGCCAAAACCAGCAGCACGTCAAAAAGCTTATCCACCATGATCAAGTGGGCTTCATCCCTGGGATGCAAGGCTGGTTCAACATACGCAAATCAATAAACGTAATCCAGCATATAAACAGAACCAAAGACAAAAACCACATGATTATCTCAATAGATGCAGAAAAGGCCTTTGACAAAATTCAACAGCCCTTCATGCTAAAAACTCTCAATAAATTCGGTATTGATGGAACGTATCTCAAAATAATAAGAGCTATTTATGACAAACCCACAGCCAATATCATACTGAATGTGCAAAAACTGGAAGCATTCCCTTTAAAAACTGGCACAAGACAGGGATGCCCTCTCTCACCACTCCTATTCAACATAGTGTTGGATGTTCTGGCTAGGGCAATCAGGCAAGAGACAGAAATAAAGGGTATTAAGTTAGGAAAAGAAGAGGTCAAATTGTCCCTGTTTGCAGATGACATGATTGTATATTTAGAAAACCCCATCGTCTCAGCCCAAAAATCTCCTTAAGCTGATAAGCAACTTCAGCAAAGTCTCAAGATACAAAATTAATGTGCAAAAATCACAAGCATTCTTATACACCAGTAACAGACAAACAGAGAGCCAAATCATGAATGAACTTCCATTCAAAATTGCTTCAAAGAGAATAAAATACCTAGGAATCCACTATGTGATGTTTAGGGCATCTGCCAGTTCTAACAGTTTGGGATTCTACTTTCCAGGCTTATCTTGAGTTAGTCTCCTACACACAACTATATTCCAACTAAACTGGGAAAAACTTCATTTCCTTAATATACCCGATGCTTTTCCAACTCTCCTACTCTCTCCTAAAGGCCGTCCCTGCCTGATTACTTCGTGCCTAAATCCTCCGTAATTTCCAAATACTACCTCGTCCAGAAAGGCATTATTTTATCACTAAAGCAAGAAATAATATCTCATTTATCTGAAGTCTCATAATATTTTTTATATTTTTTATAATGCCAAATTCTAAGTTTTATTCTCTCCTATATAAAACCCGTGAAGTTACCTTACACATAACCATGCAGCACCATGTGTAGCATAGACTCTGGAGTCACATTTCCTGGCTTAGAATCCCAACTCTACCACTTTCTAGCTACGCAACCTTGGGCAAGGTTTTCTATGTCTCAGTTTCCTCCTCTGTAATATGGTGTAATAACATTATTTACTTTAGTGGACGCTTGGGAAGTTTATATGAATTAATATTTGTAAAGTGCTTAGAGCAGTTTCTGACACAATAACCACTATATATGTGTTTGCTATCATTATTAGAAATTGTTGCTTCTCTTTCTTTTCAGTTTGCAATACTTTGAGAGTGCCTATTATCTCTCTTAGCATCTTATAAGTTTTCTGAGCATAGGAACATGTCTCTTTACTTTTGTGCCTTTTTTCTTTTTTCTTTTCTTTTCTTTTTTTTTTTCTTTTTTTCTTTTTTTTTTAGATGGAGTGTTGCGCTGTTGTCCAGGCTGGAGTGCAGTGGCAAGATCTCGGCTTGCTGCAAGCTCTGCCTCCCGGGTTCACGCCATTCTGCTGCCTCAGCCTCCCGAGTAGCTGGGACTACAGACACCCACCACCATGCCCGGCTAATTTTTTTTGTATTTTTTTAGTAGAGATGGGGTTTCTCCGTGTTAGCCAGGATGGTCTTGATCTCCTGACCTTGTGATTCACCCACCTCAGCCTTCCAAAGTGCTGGATTACAGGCGTAAGCCACCATGCTCGGCTTACTTTTGTATTTTATCAGCATAGTTTCTTATGTGTAGCAAGGATGCAATACATATTTGATGAATGTGTGTCTATGTGTGTGTGCTAATGTAATGTTATGTGTGTACCTGTCATTATCTTCTTTTGTTGTGTACCTTGATTTTTTTTTTGTCATTTTGTTTTCCTTCTGCAGAAATCCTACAGTAGCAATTGCTTTATCATTTTCTTTTTTTTGTATTATAATGATATGTTTGTATTAAGGTCCTTTAAGAGCTTTTCCTCTGTGGGGTTTATAATTGTCTACTAAAACATACAGCATGTTAGATTATTAGGTGTGTATTTGTTAAACGAATAAGCATAGGACATATGAACAAATAATATATTCTTAATAAATAGAGACTTTGGTACTTCTCCCTCTACCCTACTACCAAGTATGAAATCCTAAGATTGAAACCACTTTAAATTGTACGTTTTACCCTCAACTCTAGTCAAGAATAGATTTTCTGAGGTGTTTCTTCAAAACAAAACCAAATCTACATTATTATTTTCTGCAAAACTTTCAGGTGCCCACCTGATAGTGTGTGTCACAGAGTGGATAGAAACTTGAAAAGTCTGAGTCATAGATAGAACTTGAGTGCATCTTCAAAACAGTTGAGAATATCAATAAATGATGCTTCAAATCAACATGAATTATATTCTTTAAAGATAAGATAAACATAACTTTTCTAGGTATTGGTAACAACTTCCCAGCCTTAGGGGACAGTTTACAAATTTCTCTTTATTGTTTTTAGCTAGTTTGATTGGTTAGATCAGAAGTACTGGCTAAACAGAATGGTCTTGGTCAAATTAGGGAAATGAGATGAGTTTGTATGAAACTCAACAAGCTTGGCTAATGTCTCATTTTCTTTTAAACCGAAGGCTTTTAAGTCATTGATCGGGCAATGCACTAGCTATCATGGATGATATAGTTTGGATGTTTGTTATCTCCAAATCCCATGTTTAAATGTAATTCCTAATCTTGGAGGTAGAGCCTGGTGGGAGGGGTTTGGGTCATGGGAGGTTTCATGAATGGCTTGATGCCCTTCCTGCAGTAATGAGTTCATGTGGGAGCTGGTTGTTTGAAAGAGTCTGGCACCTATCTCTCTCTCTCTCTCTTTCTCTTTCTCTTGCTATGTGACATACTGGCTCCCTTTGTGCCTTCTGCTATGATTGTAAGCTTTCTGAGGCCATCACTAGGAGCAGACACTGGTGCCATGCTTCCTGTACAGCCTGCAGAACCATCAGCCAAAATCAACCTATATTATTTATAAATTACCCAGTTTCAGGTATTCCTTTATAGAAATGCAAATGGACTAGCACAAAAAATCGGTACTTAAGAGTAGGGCATTGCATGAAGAGACTTGAAAATGTAGAAGAAGCTTTAGAACTGGGTAACAGGCAGAGATTGGAAGAATTTGAAGAACTCAGAAGAAGAAAGGAAGATGAGGAAAAGTTTGAAACTTCTTAGAGACTTGTTAGGTGGTTGTAACAAAAGGCTGATACAAATATGGACAATGAAGGCCAGACTGACAAGGTCTCAGATAGAAATAATGAGGTTATCAGGGACTGGAGCAAAGGTCACCCATGTTACACCCCAGCAAAGAACTTGACTGCATTTTGTCCATGCCCTACAGTTTTGTGGAAGGTTGAACTTAAGAGTGATGACCTAGGATATTTGGTGTAATAAATTTCTAAGCAGCAAAGTGTTCTAGAAGTGGTGTGGCTACTTCTAACAGCCTACAATCAGATAAGAGCAAAAGAATGACTTAATGTTGGAACCTATATTTCAAAGGGAAGCAGAGCATAAAAAATTGGAAAATGTGTGGCCTGGCCATGAAGTAAAGAAGGAAATAATGTTTTCAAGGAAATTCAAGAGGTCTGCAAAGCAACCACTTGTTAGAGAGATTTGCATGATTAAAAGGGAGTCAAGTGCTAATAGCCAAGACAATGGGAGAAAAATGTCAATGTAGCCCAGAAGACAGGATGGTTTCAGTGGCCAGATCCAGGGCACTGCTGCCCTGTGCCACCTTGGAAGGCCATTCTCCACCTCCTGGATGCTCATGCTACAGCCAAGACTCAAACGGCCCCAGGTAGAGCTCGGTTTACACCTCTGGAAGGCTCAAGTCATAAGCCTTGGTGGTTTCCAGTAAATGTTAAGCCTACAAGTGGCGGAATACAAGAGTGAAGAAGGCTTGCTAGTTTCCACCTAGATTTCAGAGGATATATTGGAAAGCCTGGTGTCCTGGCAGAAGCCTACCTCAAGGGCAGAGTTCCCCCAGAGAGCATCTACTAGGGCAGTGCTTAGGGGAAATGTGGGGTTGCAGCCTCACACAGAGTGTCAATTGGGGCACTGCCTCGTGAAGCACTGGGAAGGGGGCCACTGCCTTCCAGACCCCAGAATGGTAGAGCCACCTGTAACTTGCATCCTTAGCATGGAAAAGCCATAGGCATTGGATTCCAACCCCTGAAAGCAGCCATAGAGGCTGCACCTTGCAAACTCACAGGGCAGAGCTGCCCAAGGCCATGTCCCACTCCCTGCACCAGTGTGCCCAGGATGTGGGACATGGAGGCAAAGATGATGTTAGAGCTGTAAGATTTAATGTCTGACCTGCTGTGTTTTGGACTTGTGTGGGGCCTGTTGCCCCTCTCTTTTGGCCAATTTCTCCCTTTTGAAATGGGATTATTTTACCAATGCACATACAACTGTTGTGTCTTGGAAGTAGATAACTTGTTTTTTTTTTGTTTTTTTTTTTTAAATTTTAGAGGCTTATAGGTGGAGGAACTTACTTTGAGTCTCAAATGAGACTTTGGACTACTGAGTTAATGATGGGATGAGTTAAGACTTTGGGAGAACTTTTGGGAAGGGAAGACTTTGGCACTTTTCTCTCCCTCTTGCTCACTCTTGCCCTGTGATACTCCCGCTCCCGCTTCATCTTCTGCCATGATTGTAACTTTCCTGAGGCCTCACCAGAAGCAGATGCTGATGCCATGCTGTTGTACAGCCTGCAGAACTGTGAGCCATATAAACCTCTTTTCTTTATAAATTACTCAGCCTCAGGTATTCCTTCATAGCAACACAAATAGACTAACAGAATGGGTAATTGTAGTAATAATATTATTAATAGACTATAATTTCCTTGAAGATAAGGCATTTTACTCATCTCTGAGTCCTCTAATCTCTAGCCCAGATATAGTAAATTCTATACCTTGTCTACCCAAATCTCTTCTTCCCTTTTGTGCTCTTAGAAACCCAATCGTGTTCAGATATTAGAACACTAGCTGCTTTAGGGAGGCTGAGCATCTACCCATCCCTGAAGGAGAAAGGTGAGTCTTTATTAATTTCATTAAGCCAACAGGGTTCATCCAAATTCCCTTGTCAATTACGGATTAAGAATGGGCATATGACACGGTTTTGCCTTATGAAAATTGACAAAAAGCCTCCTACGGACTTTTTGGAAGAGTTATCTTTGTTCTTAAGGAAGAACCAAAGACAAAGACATTTCCTTCTCAGCCCATGGACATTGCAACCTATTGTGATGCCTGGAACTGTAGCTGCCATCTTGGGCTTAAAAAGAATTTATCCTATACAACAAGGAAAACTCTGAGGATAACACAACTGAAAGACTGATTAAACATGGGTGCTTGATAACAATTTTGAGTCATTAGTGTAGCCAACCCTGAAACTCCTTCACCTTTGGACTTCTTGTAAGAAAGAAACTTTGAGTTGATTTTTCTGCTACTTGCAGCCAAAGCATCCTAATTGATAGAGTTGGGGTACTTGTATGATTTGCTCCCAGAATGATTTATTATTCTTAATATTAGTCTTAATAACATATTATAATAATACACACAGTAATACTTTACAACATTTAGCCTACCCTGGAAAGCAATATACTAAGCATTTGTATAAATTATTTCATTTAATACCAATATGTGATTGAGATGACTGTCATTACTCTTATCTTATATATAGGGAAACTGAGGCCTGAAAAGGTAAAATAACTTGACAAAATGTTCACAGTCAGTGACAAATCCCAGGTTTTGAAGCTGAGTCACTCTGATTGGACTCTATCATCTTTCAGTGATCCTATTTTAATTGACTTCGCAATTAGTTTTTCTTGCTAAAATTCTGAGAAGCTCAAGATTATCATGTTCATTTCAAAAAATGAAGTACAACACAGTCCAAGAGGCTGGGCTATTTGACAAAATTTGGAGTTCTAAACAATTTAGCATTTCTTTGTTGCTACTCCCTCACTGTTAAATCAACACACATTTGATCAGTTTGTACTTTTTCCTAGGTAAGACAGACAGCTTTACAAGGCAAACAAAATTGCCACTCCAAAGAGGCATAGAGAAGTTACTTACTCATGAATATTATTATTAATAACAGAGAACTAATAACACATTTATTTAATTAAAAAATATGACAAGGACCAAGTATAGAATGATAGGGAAGATCTTTTCACAACAGGAAAGCATCTATCTAGTGAAGAAGCATTTTTAAAAACCCACAGTCACTTAAAATCTCTAGAAATTGTCCTAAGGCTATCCAGCAAATTGAAAAACATTCATTCAAGAAAATAAAAATATTGATAAGAACTGTGAGAGTCTGAAGTATTTGAGCCAATCTCCATTCTATTACGGCCCCTTACCTTCACCCCAGCTCTGTGTTATAGAATCTCTATTATCCTGCATGATGTGCAAACAAAAAAGCATAAGCTCCTTCTTCTTATAGCTCCCAATCTAGAGAGGTTACTTTGAAACCTGAAACCTGCAAACACAAGGTGAGTATTATCTCAAACAATAGCGATATGTGCTTGTTCACCAAAGAAAGTTGAAAACTTGGCTCCTCCTCATGGGCCCATTCCTGGAGACAGAATTACTTTTGATGGTTTCCCTGGAGAGCCCAGCAAGGAGCTGAATCACAAGGAGAGGATTTGGGAGCAGATCCAACCTGATCTTTACACTATTAATGAGTGTGTGGCATCATACCAAGGAGCTCCCTTTGAGATGAAAGGCAAAGGAGTGTATAGGGCTCAAACCATAACCAACAGTGGAATCAAGTCACATAACAGCCTTCCATTACTGAAATACATTAGAGAAAGCTTTAATAATCATAAAGGAATATATTTGTCACTTGTACCTTAAAAATAAAAACAAGATGGAATAGCATTTTCTTGCAGGTTTGAACATTCTTTTTCCTGCCTGTAGGAAGTACTGGTGAATTTTAAAGACTTTTCATGCTGGCTTTATTTGGAGTTTCATCAGTGACCACTTGAATTTTAATGCTTTTCATAGACTCCTTCAAAAAGTATTGCCACTTGGGTCCGTTGGTACTTGTCCTGGCTGAAAGATCTACTTACACTTTCAGAAATGATTTGTGCCACATAACAGTTTTTGTAGGCACAGGATCTTAGCTTAGCCTGGCACATTCATATTTGATGACGTCCTTGGGAGAGTAGTTATTCTCTAGGTCACCAGGAAGATAGCCAATGCCACTGACCATGTTACGTTTCTATTTCCTGAACTACAGTAAAAAAATGTGAAAGACTTCAGCATGGGGAATACTTTTTGTCAATATAAATGTAAGACAAAGAAGACTAAGGGACAACCCTGTTAACTTAAGAGGACAGAATACAGGACCTAAAAGTTTGGTCTAGGACAGCCAGCTAGGGAGAAGGTAAGATACTGGGGGAATCTAATCAGGCCACTAAATCAAGGCACCATGCTAAGAGCAGATATTCTGAAAGAAATGCACCTGACCTGTTATCTAAAGAAGTTTTAACATCTCAACTTTACTTAGCCATATTCTCATTAATTGATTTATAATTCAGAAAGGTTGAGTATCTCTTATTCTTTTCACCAATCACACGATATGTGTAAATATTACCCAAACAAATTAATGTGGTACAAAATGAAAACAATCAAAATATCACTCAGAAAAGGCATGATATTACAAGTAAGACAGGCATAGTATTACTCCTAACAAGCACTTAGCTCAAAACTCTGAATCAGTTTTTGATAGTCTCAACACCTATACTCAAACCTTTTCCTTGTATTCATTAGCAAACAAGCATTTATTAGGTATCTTGAAGTGTGAGCAGGAAGCTCACTATCACTGACCCAATGATCTTGGGTTAAATTATATAGATAAAACTGTTTCTAAGGAGTTTAGAATGAAATACTGGTTTTCATTCTTGTGGCAGAGGTTTGACCACACAAAAACATATGGGAGGGAAACTAAGTAGGATCTTTCTGCCTAGCAAGAAGTGGTAGAACAGAATTCTGTTCTTCTGTTTACAAACAGGTAGAATTCTTCTGTTTATAAACAGGTGGAATTCTGAAGTGGAAAGGTTGTATATTCTGGATCTTCAGCTTCTCATCTCCTCCTGCTTATTAGGGCCTATTTAACCACCTGGGTCCTTCTGCCCTCTCTTCCTCCTCCTCTCTCAAAGCCTCTCTCAAAAACTGATATGTTTGAAGTTAGTGTTCCTACTCCACATTAAACCTTAAGTCTCATTATAAATAAAAGTTTCTCTCTTCCATCCCACCCCTAACTGCCCAACAATTCCAAGCTGCAACCAAGAGGTGATCTGAGTTGGCTGGAATGAAGAGACAGGGAAGGGAGGGTTACAATCCAGTATTTTCCACGCTTTAAGTGTCCTGTGTGTAATTCTGCAGCTGGATGGTCAGGGATGTTATGTTCTAACAGAGCCACACTGCTACTTATAAAATTGGCTTGGGCTATACACAACTGTTTGTTAAGACACTAAAGATGACCATTTGAAAGTCTATGTGGGAAAAGGAGGTAATTTGACCCTCCGTGTGTTAGAAAAGCATAAAACATTTGAGTGTCAGTCAAAATTTGTTTAAGATCTGGGAGGGACTCCCTTCCCTTTTGAAAATTGCATTGAGGTTTTTAAGAACCACAGACAGTCTGTATCTCCACCGCCAGCACATTCAGGGCACACCCAGGAATGGCAGGAGGACTTTCAGGGAGATGTGTTCCCCTGAGAAGCTGCTCAGCACCTCTTCTCTCAGCACCTGCTGACTTTCTGCAAAATTGAAAGCAAACTAATGGTTTGGTGTGTTCAGACCCACACTCCTGCCACCCTGGATTTATTTATCTCCCTCATGCTGCATCCAAGTCTCCTTTTTCTATATTTTAAATTCTGATTTTCTTAGATTTACAGTAGAAGTACTCACTAAAGCCAATCCACTCTTTAGGGGCATAAAATTGGCCAGTGGTGAGACGACATAACAGAACTGAAACTTGAAACTGTGGACAGACTCACTTTTCCGGAATTGAGTCTGCCTTTTCAGAGTGACAGAATGTTGTCAATACTCTGTAACTGGCAGAATCTGTTTCCTTCCTGGTATTTTGTCCTTCCGTCCCTGGGGGAGAAAAGGCAGTTTGAAAACGTACTGCCATAGACATTCTGGTGAAAAAGGATCAAGTGACTAAAGCAGAGAGCTGATAATCAGAGATGACTTGATGCTTACTAAGGTACAACAATTCACAGGCACTGGCTCTGGTGGTGAGAAATTGCTGCTGGGAGTGTGAGGGAGGAAAGTCAAAGCACATTTTTTGGCCATTAGGACAATGAAGGCATCTTCCCCAGAAGGTGGCCCATTCTTGCCACCCACTCCTTTTCTCTCATGACCCTATTCTGCCTCAGTAATTTAATCACACATCCAGACACTTGGCCGTGGTGTGCTCACTGTCCAGTAAAGCTTAGCCTAGCTTGCCTCCTCCAGGTCCCTGTGGCCTCAGCACCAACAACACACTGCAGAAGAACTTTCCTTAACTGCCCACTGAAGTTGCATCTCCCGCCCCTGCAGTGTTCACTCTGTCCCCCGTTACCCTGCTTCATCATCTTCATAGCACTCAGCTCTCTATGAAATGACCTTGCTTCTTTGTTTCTGTGGGTATGTGTCATGTCTCACTTTCCTCAGCAAAGTGTAAGGTCCAGAAAAGGCAGGAGCTGCATCTTTCTGATTCACTGCTACATTCCCAGTATCTGGGAAAGTGCCTGGAACACTAGGGGCTCCAGATATTTGTGGAATGAATGAATTAATGAGTAAGAGTAGTTGTAGGTAGAAAGATGCAAACTAGACCCAGAACCAAGGATTCTGATCTCTTGGTTAGCTCTTTTATGTATCCTGCTCCCCCATGTTTGCATAAACAGAGTAGGTGAAGGCACATGTGTAAAATCATACTTCTCAGATCAGGGTATGAGGTCAGAGTGACCAGGTAAAGTCATTGACTTCACTATACCTCATATCCAAATATATGTCTCTGAATCTAGCTTACCTGAGTAGGTAAGCTCATAGACCCACTGCTGAATTCATGGCTTACCTGTGCAACTGGCTTAATGGTGTGGCCTTGGGCAAATTAGTCTTTCTGTACTTCAGTTTAAATCTACCCTGTGCTACCACTATCATGGCAGTGACTATATGACACTATCTCCTTAACTAGGTCAGAAGCTTCTCAATGGCAGAAGCTATGTCTTATTAGATTGAGTATCACCAGCAACTATTGGGTGCTCAATAAATGTCTGTGGAATAAATAAATGGATAAGCCCTAATTAAATTTACTTTATGACACAAACTCCCATTCACTCCATCACTCAGTCCTCAAACTGGTAATCAGCTCACGTCACTCACTTCCTCACAAGTCTCTGTGCTGCGATTAGAATAAATATAAACTCCTTATTCAAGAGCCCAAGACTTCATAATCTAATCCCAAACTGCCCTTACAGAGTTATTTCTTACCATATAATCCATGGGTCTTGCACTCTCAGCCTGCCCTTCTCTGAATTCTTACACTTTGATACTTTTAGACCTTGGCCTATTGAAGAAGAACTCATGACTCAGTCTTATTTGGGAAACTTCATTCTCTCTGGAAGAATTAATTTCTCCTTCTGATTTATTCCAAATTCAAACTGGCTCCGTTTTATGTTAATTATATTTTTCTGGTTTCTTATTTAATTTCTCCCTCCTCCATTGAATTGTAAGCTCCTTAAGGACAGAGAGTTTGTCTCATTACTCTCTGCTCACTCTTTACTATTCCCAATCACAAGGTAGTGACTTTCATACAGTAGATAATCAATAATTATTTTTTAATTAAATATACTCAACTGATAATTTTTACCTTATTTCATATATAAGTTTAAAATCTGAAGCCCCTAAAGCAAAAATGTGCACAAATTCCAAGTTATATTCTACTCAAGATTTATTCTAAGCACTGCAATTTTGAAAAATAGGAAAAAAAGGAAAATATTTGGAAACTATATGCCTGACAAAGGGTTAAGAGACAAAATATTTAAAGTACTTCTACCACTCAGTAGCAACAAACAAACAAAAACACACTTCCACTTAAAAAGCAGGAAAGGATACAAAAAAAAAAAAAAAAAAACATTATTGAGCACAGGTCATCAAGTTCCCATGGAATCTTTCAGAAAGGATACAAAAAAAAAAAAAAAAAACAATGGAACCATGATTTTATTTTTTACAAGAATAAACAGATAGCTAGATGTTGGCTGGTTTAAAGAAAAACAAGAGAAGATCCAAATAAGTACAATCAGAAATGACAAAGATGACATTACAATTAATACCACAGAATATGAAAGATCCTCGGAGACTGCTATGAACAACTCTATACACATAGATTAGAAAATCTAGAGGAAATGAATAAATTCCTGGAAACATAATCTCCCAGAATTGAATCAGAAAGAGGATGAAATCCTGAATAGACTAATATTTAGTTCTGAAATTGAATCAGTAATAAAATACATAGCAGCTCCCCCCTCCCAAAAAGCCCTGCATCAGATGGATTTACAGCAAATTCTACCATATGTACGAAGAACTAATACCAATCTAGCTGAAACTAGTCCAAAAAGTTAAAAAGGAGAGGCTCCTCCCCAGCTCAGTCTATGAAACTGGCATCAGCTTAATACCAAAATCTTGCAGAAACACAATGAAAAAAGAAAAGTTCAAGCCAATTTCCCTGATAAACATAGACGCAAAATCTTCAACAACATACTAACAAATTCTATCCAGCAGCACATCAAAAAGTTAATTCATTACAATCAAGTAGGCTTTATTCCTGGGAAGCAAGGTTATTTCAAAATATGCAAATTGATAAATGTGATTCACCACATAAACAAAATTAGAAACAAATACTATATGATCATCTAAATGATACAGGAAAAACTTTTAGTAAAAATTCAACATCCATTCATGATAAAAACCCTCAACAGACTAGGCATAGAAGGAACATACCTCAAAATAATAAGAACCATCTATGACAAACCCACAGTCAACATCATATTAAATGGGCAAAAGCTGGAACTATTATCTTTGAGAACTGGAACAAGCCAAGATGACCACTCTCCCCACTCTTATTCAACATAGTACTGGAAGTCCTAGCCAGAGTAATCAGACAAGAAAAAGAAAGAAAAGCCATCCAAACAGGAAAAGAAGACGCCAAACAACCTCTTTTCATTGACAATATACTACTATTCCTAGAAAACCCTTAATAACTCTGCCAGAAGAGCCCTAGAACTGATAAGTGACTTTAATAAAGTTCCAGGATACAAATTCAATATACAAAAATTGATAGTAGGAATGCTACTAAAGCATTCCTACACACCAATAATGTCTGGGCTGAATGTTAAATCAAGAACACAATCTCACTTACAATATCCACAGAGAAAATGAAATACCTAGGAATACAGTTCACCAAGGAGGTGAAAGATCTCTACAAGGAGAACCACAAAAGTCTGAGGAAAGAATTAGAGATGACACAAATAAATGGAAAAAACACTTCATTCTTATAGATTAGAAGAATCAATATAGTTAAAATGGTCATACTACCCAAAGTAATTTACAGATTCAATGCTATTCCTATAAAACAACCAGTGTCAGCTAGCCACATGTAGAAAGCTGAAACTGGATTCCTTCCTTACACCTTGTAAAAAAATTAATTCAAGATGGATTAAAGACTTAAATGGTAGACCTAAAACCATAAAAACCCTAGAAGAAAACTTAGGTAATACCATTCAGGACATAGGCATGGGCAAGGACTTCATGTCTAAAACACCAAAACCAATGGCAACAAAAGCCAAAATTGACAAATGGGATCTAATTAAACTAAAGAGCTTCTGCACAGCAAAAGAAACTACCATCAGAGTGAACAGGCAACCTG
>NW_012106797.1:816867-833798 GCF_000951045.1 Mandrillus leucophaeus
TAGTTCAACCATTGCGGAAGTCAGTGTGGCAATTCCTCAAGGATCTAGAATTAGATATACCATTTGACTCAGCCATCCCATCACTGGGTATATACCCAAAGGATTATAAATCATGCTGCTATAAAGACACAGGCACACATACGTTTAATGCGGCACTATTCACAGTAGCAAAGACTTGGAACCAATCCAAAGGTCCATCAATGATAGACTGGATTAAGAAAATGTGGCACATATACACCGTGGAATACTATGCAGCCATAAAAAAGGATTAGTTCATGTCCTTTGTAGGGACATGGATGAAGATGTAAATCCTCATTCTCAGCAAACTATCGCAAGGACAAAAAACCAAACACCGCATGTTCTCACTCATAGGTAGGAATTGAACAATGAGATCACTTGGACACAGAAAGGGGAGCATCACACACCGGGGCCTGTTGTGGGGTGGGGGGAGAGGGGAGGGATAGCATCAGGAGATATACCTAATGTAAATAATGAGTTAATGGATGTGGCACACCAACATGGCACATGTATACATGTGTAACAAACCTGCACATTGTGCACATGTACCCTAAAACTTAAAATATAATAAAAAAGTAAAAAATTAAATATTTTTTAAAAAACCAACCAGTGCCATTTTGCACAGAAATAGAAAAAAACTCTCCTAAAATTCATATGGAACCAAAAAATAACCCAAATAGTCAAAACAATATTACACAAAAGAACAAAGCCAGAGATGTCACACTACTTGACTTTAAATTATACTATAAGGCTACAGTAACCAAAACAGCATGGTGCTGGTACAAAAACAGACACAAAAACCAATGGAACAGAAAATAAAACTCAGAAATAAAGCTGCACACCTATAACCATCTGATCTTTGACATGGCTCACAAAAACAAGCAATAGGGAAAGGATGCCTTATTCAATAAGTGGTACTACAATAACTGGCTACCCATATGCAGAAAAATAAAACTGGACCTACACTTTTCACCATATGCAAAAATTAACTCAAGATGGATTAAAGATTTAAATGTAAGACATCAAACTATAAATATCCTAGAAGAAACCCTAGGAAATATCCCTTCTCAACATCGGCCTTGGCAAAGAATTTTTGGCTAAGTCCCCAAAAGCAATTACAATAAAAACAAAAATTGACAAGTGAGAACAAATGAAAGAGCTTGTGCATAGCAAAATAAACTATCAACAGAGTAAACAGACAACCTATAGAGTTGGAGAAAATATTTGCAAACTATGCATTTGACAAATTTCTAATATTTAGAATCTACAAGGAACTTAACAACTGAGAAACAAATAACCTCATTTAAAAATTGGCAAAGGACATGAACAGATACTTCTCAGAAAAAAAAAAAAAAAATGCAAACAGCCAAAAGGACATATGACAAAAATGTTCATCATCACTAATCCTCAGAGAAATGCAAATCAAAACCACAATGAGCTGCCATTTCACACCAATCAGAATGGCTATTACTAAAAAGTCAAAAAAGAACAGATGCTGGCAAGGCTGCTGAGAAAAAGGAACACTTATGCACTGTTGGTGGAAATATAAATTAGTTCAGCCACTATGGAAAGCAGTCTGGTGATTTCTCAAATAACTTAAAAGGAAACTACCATTAAAGCCAGCAATCCCATTACTGGGTGTATAACCAAAAGAAAATAAAACATTCTAACAAAAAGATCCATGTATTTTCATGTTCATTGCCATGTTATTCACAATACTGAAGACATGGAACCAACCTAGGTGTCCATCAATGGTAGATTAAATTTAAAAAATGTGGTACATATACACTATAGAATGTTATGCAGCCATAAAAAGAATGAAATAATGTCCTTTGGAGCAACATGGCTGCAACCAGAGACTACAATCCTAAGCAAATTAATGCAGGAACAGAAAATCAAATACTGCCATGTCTTCACTTATAAGTGAGAGAGAAACATTGAGCATCCGTGGACATAAACATGGGAAGAATAGGCACTGTGGACTACTAGAGGGAGGAAGAAGGGAGGTGGGTATGGGTTGAAAGACTGTCTATTGGGTACTATGCTCATTCCCTGGGTGATGGAATCAAAACCTAATCACACAATATACCCATGTAACAAACTTGCACAAGTACTCCCTGTATCTAAAATAAAAGTTGATTTTTTTAAAAAGTGGAAAAAAGGAATAGAATGTATTTTTTCCCAAAGAAAACTAACAGCCAAAAGATACATGAGAAGGTGTTCAATAGCATGAATTATCAAGAAAATGCAAATCAAAACCACAATGAGGTATCACTTCACAACTGTTAGAATGGATTTTTAAAAAAGAAAGATAAACGTTGGTGAAGATGTAGAAAAAGGCAACCCTTATACATTGCTCATGGAAATATAAATGGGTGTAGCCACTATGGAAGACAGTATGAAGGTGCCTCCAAAAATTAAAAATAGAACTGTCATATCACCCAGCAATCCCACTTCTGGGTATGTGTTCAAAAGAATTAAAATCAGGACCTTGAAGAGGTAGTTGAACTCCCACATTGATTGCAGCTTTATTCACAATAGCCAAAATGTGGGAGAAACCTAAATGTTCATTGAGGAGTGGAAAATATCATGTATGCATACAATGAAATATTACTTAGCTTTAAATAAAAGGAAATCCTTTTATTTGCAACTGCATGGATGAACCTGGAAGACATTGTACTAAGTGAAATAGGCAAGATAAAGTGTAATTGCCAGGAGCTGGGAGGAGGGAGACACAAGGAGATGTTTGTCAAAGGGTACAAAGTTTCAGTTTGCAAGATGAGTAAGTCATAGAAACCTACTGACTTGCCTATAGTTACCAATGCTGTATGACATATTTTAAAAATTGCTAAGAGGGTAGATCTTATGTTAAATGTTTTTATCACAAAATAATAAATAAGCAGGGCAGAAGAAAACGTTTGGAGATGATGGATATGTTTATATCACGAATTGAGGTGATAGTTTAATCAAGCATGTGTATCTCAAAACTCACCAAATTCAAATATGTACAACTTTTTGTATAGCAATCATACTTCAATCAAACGGTTTTTTAAAAAAATCATAGAAAATGCAAATGTCATTACTTAATCACAAAATTATTTAAATATCTTAATAACATTATTGCCAAACAAAAACCAAGTACAATTTAATATATGAGAATAATAATAATATTATTCCTATTATTATTCTCTTAAGAAAGCCATGATTTCTTTGAAGGCAGCATCTGTTCCAGCAGAATAAATGTGCATTTCCTTTATTGATTTTAGATGATAGGAGATATAAGTCATACTACAAGGACTATTTTAAGATATATCTATCGAAGCTTCAAGACATTGTCAATGATGCCAAGATAAATAGTGATATAGGAAAAGCCAAATCTCCTTTCAATGCATTCATAGCCAAAGAAATAATATAGTATTTTAAAGGAAAAATGCAACTGACATCTCTGGTCCTCTTAAAACAGCCTTAAGTTTGCACCCTTAAACATTCATTTATTTCCTCTCACCCTGTCTTCAACTTCTACCATTCCTTTCAGATGCCCAGGGAAATTCCAGTGCTCTCCTGTCTTTGACCAAAGATGAGTGCATCAACTGTGGTAGAATTTGCTGGTTCCCTAATGAATGTGTCAGTAACTCATGTGTCTCTCCAAATATTGCTCAGCATGTAATATTAATACATGGGCTTTCACCTCATTTATACCTCAGACAATAACAATGCAAATGAGTGAGGATGAACACAGAGGTTGGGGATAGGGATGAAGTCAGAGTGGTAAAGGAGGTAGAGAGAAAGGGTGACATGAAGGGAAGTTCCCTTCCTGCCTCTGGGCTCAGCACTTTTTTTTTTCTCTCTGAAGTATCAGTTTGCATCAAGCCTGGCTTAGTGAGCACTGTTTGTGAACTTAACCTTCTGTAGACCCTGTAGGGGATTACAAAGAAAATTTTACAAATTTATGGAGCAATCTATTATTATACATGCAAAACAATTAGAAAATAACATAGGGCATTTCATTACAAAGGTCATTTATAATCAAATGATTCAGAATTTTTGCTTTGGAGAGTCATGGTGAAGAGAGGCAGAGGCCAGAATTTATAAAGATGGTTTTTCTGAAGACCCTGGAGGCTAAACTTACTTTGGAAAGGAAATAATTTTGACAGACAGAGTACAGGCATCAACATATTAGAAGGAGTTTGGAGAAATAAATCTGAACTTTTCCTTTTTACAAAAGGAAACATAGTCTCTTAAGAAGGTCATTTTCAAAGGTCTTTTTCAAAGACCTTCATTTTATTTTAGGCTTACTCAATTCTACTTTCCTTCCCAGTTATTTAAAAACCTTAATGATAAATTTACTTTGACTTTATGCTCAGTTGCCTCTCTATGTGGAGTCCAGGTTACTTCTCTTGCAATGAAATCTTGAAATAAGAAAGAGTAAAAATTAAACCTCAAAAACAAAATGATCCTCTTCCCCTTTTCCTTCCCTCCATAAGAAATGTAGTCCAAAAGCCAATGAGTAGGCTGAATAAGATAGGCACCTAAATGTGGTGGTTAAAGGAGATTATCTTGATGCAAGAAGTTGGAGTTAACGAGTGGTGAGTCTGGCAGCCACACAGGAGCCATAGCCAAAGAAAGGTGAGGAGGGTGTCCATGAAGAAGGCCAGCCTAGTGTGGGTACTTGGGCATGAATAGTGTTGGCAAGACCTTTACAACAATGGTGGCCCAAAGTGGCCCAGCAGAGAAGGGTGCCATCAAGAGTGTGTAATCTGGACATCCTTAGAGAGAGCTGGAAGGAAGGTCATGATGTGTGAGAGCCCAAGAAAGATGCAGAGCACATCAACACCGAGGGTAGTGTAGTATGGGATGTGGGAGTCCAGGTGATAGACGAGGAAGGGGTCTGCATGGGAGGGCAGCCTGGTGTGGGTGTCAGAGTCTAAATAGGTTGATGAGGGCATCCACATAGGTGCACGGGGTGTCTGCTTCCAAGTGGAATTAAGGAGGGAACCCAAGTGTTGAATGTTGTAACCTGAACAAGGAAGTATTGGAGTCTATGAGGCCACCGAGGACTCCAGCTTGAGAATGCAATCAAACACAGAATATCTGAGCTCAGGTGGTGGTAGTCAGGAATCTGTTTAGGGATTTAGGTGGTGGAAACAGGAGTTTAGTTATAAACAGAGAAGTTGATAAAATAGAAAAACATTCAGGATAATAGAAGTTTGAACCATATGATGTTGAACTGCAACTGGAGGTATTGGCATTAAAATATATATTTTAATATATATATGTAGATAAAGAAATAAATATGATGAAAGTATGTATGTGTACACATACAAATATATATATACATAGATTTATCTGTGTCTATATCTACATTTCTCATTAGTTCTGTCCACTGAGAGGGTCTGGGAACAGGGACACCTCAAGAACAATATAGCTTCTTCCAGAATATGATTTCTAAATATCATTCTCAGGCCAGGCTTGGTGGCTCACTCCTATAATCCCAGCACTTTTGGAGGCTGAGGCAGGTGGATTGCTTGATCCCATGAGTTTGAGACCAACCTGGGCAACATGGCAAAACCCTGTCTCTACAAAAAAATAAAAATAAAAATTAGCCAGGCATGGTGGTGCACATTTGTAGACCCAGCTACTTAGGAGGCTGAGGTGGGAGGATTGCTTGAGCCCAGGAGGCAGAGGTTGTAGTGAGCCAAGACTGCATTACTACTCTGCAGCCTGGGCAACAGAGTGACACCTGTCTCAAAAGGAAGGGAGGGGAGGGGAGGGGAAGGAAGTGGAGGGCAGTAGGGGAGGGAAGGAGGGAAGAAGGGAGGGAGGAAAAGAAAGAAAGAGAAAGAAAGATCATTATCTACTAAAAGGGACCAGGATTCTTGGAGCAATGGCTGATTCTGCAGTGGGAGTAGAAAAAGTTCAAAAGAAGTTTCAAATATCTTGCTATGCCAGAAAGAAAGTGCTCAAAGAGTAATAGAATTGCATCAAAAGGACACAGAAGCCAGATTGAAGGGCTCTCATTGGTCAAATTATTGACAATTTGAACATCTAAAATAAATATTGGTAGTAATGCATTTAATCTATGGAATAAAATAGAAATCTATGAGCTTTTATTGATATGAAGAAGTAAAGAAAGTTTTATGAAGAATAGAATATTTACATAGCCTGAGAACATTGTCCTACAAAATACCAAAATACATATGAATTGCAAAAGGAAAAAGAGTAACTTTATCCTGGCAAGCCTGGATAATATCACCTTAATCAAAGGACCAAATTAACATAATCAGTAATATGACAAGTCAAAATTGTATGTCATCTGATAGGAAGAAATAAGAACACAACATCACTGCAGTGCTATATTTGCCAAAGAATAACCTGAGTCTCATCATGATTCAATGGTCAGATTCCTGAATCTAATCTAATCAAACATCATACAAAATCAAATTGAAAGACACTCTACAAAATAACAAACTTGCAATCATCAGAAGTGTCTCATGAACATTTAGAAGAGAATACTAAAGATGAAGGCGATCAAGAGACACAACTAAATGCAACATGTAATCCTGAACTGGATCCTTCTCCTTTAAAAGACATCAGTGGGACAATTGCTGAAACTTCAGTTAGGGTTAGAATAGAATGATAGAAATATCCAGTGTTGGGCTGGGCATGGTGGCTCACACCTGGAATTCTAGCACTTTGGGAGGCTGAGGCGGGTGAATCACCTGAAGTCAGGAGTTCAAGACCAGTCTGGCCAACATGGTGAAACTATGTCTCGACTTAAAACACAAAAATTAGCCAGGTGTGGTGGCAGGTGCCTCTAATCACAGCTACTTGGGAGGCTGAGGCAGGAGAATCGCTTGAACTCGGGGGTCAGAGGTTGCAGTGAGCCAAGATCGTACCACTTCACTCCAGCCTGGGCGACAGAGTGAAACTCCATCCCCCCCCCAAAAAAAAAAACACCATATATATATACACACATACATACACATACACACATAAATATACACACACACACATATATATCCCAGTGTTAATTTCTTAATTTTGATGGTCATTTTGTGGCTATATAGGAGAATTTCCTTATTTGTTATGAATACATGCTAAAGTTTTCAGACGTAATGGGGCATCCTGTTAACAACTTTCCTGTAAGTTCGAGATAGTTTGACGAAGGTCTTAAATGGAGTTGACAAAGGTCTTAAGTGACAAAGATCTTAAGTTGACAAAGGTCTTAAGTCATTCCTTGGTGACTCAGTAGGGAAGGACATAGGGCTTTTGTGAAGAATGAGGTGTAGACCTTTGTCCCCACTCTTTATTCTCCCAGCATACTCTACAATACCCAGAGGCTGAGAGAATGATGTGTCTATGTGATTTCATAGCAGAGATGTCCTGGTGTGTGTGCAGGACAGCACTTTCTAGTTCTGAGTCATCAGGTAAAGTGAACTTCCTCTGATCTTTTCAATGTAAATGATTTTTTAAAAGCCCTTCCATTCCCATGCAGGTTACTCTCTAGTTGTAAGATGGGAACAGGAGTTGGGGAATAACCCCAGGTTTGGAAAGTTAAGACCTTGTTTGACCTTGGTCTCTTTGAGAATCCTTACCTCTCTGGTTGCCATGAACACCAGCTGAGATATGTGTGAAAACTCTTCGATGTATGTTATGCAAATGCTAGTATCATAATGGCTACTTCCCGTCATCAGGGCTCACAGGAGGCAAAATTAAGGCATAGGTGAAGTTGTTTTCAGTTTTCTTTCTCTGTTGTCTTTTTCACCACTGCAGCAACTATTACTTTGGTGTTCTGATGGTAACTTTGTATTCCCCTCATTGCTTCTACATTTATTATTTGAAAATAATTTGTAAGAAAGATTTGTTCACTTTCCCTCATTTATTTACTTATTCAATCATATATATCAGGATCTAAAAATTCAGAATATATAAAATCAGTGTACATATAGTATATATTCTTGACTCATAGGTATTTATTAATTTATACTCTTTATCTAAGAATAATTTTAGATTTACAGGAAAGTTGCAGAGCTCCCATATATCTCTCACCTAGTTTCGGTTTCTTCCATGCCATCATCTAACATTACAATAGTGCCTTTGCCAAAACTAAGAGACTGACATTGGTACATCATTATTCACTAAATTCCAGATTCTATGTGGATTTCCTCAGTTTCTCTATCCATGTATTTTGTTGTTACAGCATGCCCTACTGAATTTTTTTTTATACCTCCTCAGTCTCCTCTGGTCTGAGATAACATGTTTTTCCTTTATCACCTTGAAGAAAGATATCTCATTCATAATACAATTAGATTCATTTGATATAGTCTGCATTCCATCCTGGGATCACAACAATATCTTGGGTGATTTTTTATTTGCATATAGTGAAGTTTATTCTCTGTAATGTATATATCTACAGGTTTTAGCAAAAGCATAGTGATGTATTCACCACCATGGTACCATACAGATCAGTTTTGTCACTCCAAAAATTCCCTTGTGCAGCCCATTTGCAGTCAACTCTTCCCACTTCCTCAAATCCCTGGTATCAAATGATCTGGTTTTTTGTGTGTCAATAATTTTGTCTTTTCAAGAACCTCACATATAGCATCATACAGATAACCTTTGGAATCTGGCTTCTTTCACTCAGAAAAATGCATTTAAAATTTGTTTGTGTTATTTCACGAATCAATAGTTTATTTTTATTACTGAATAACTTTCCATTCTATGGATATACCAGTTTGTTTATCCATTCACCTAATCAAGGGCATCTTGGTTATTTCCAATTTGGGGTGATTATGAATAAAGCATAAAACATAAACTTTTACATATAGGATTTTGTGAATATATTTTTTCAATTCTCTTAAGCAAATAACTAAGATTGGGATTCCTAGATCAATGGCAAGTGTGTCTTTAACTTTAAAGGAAACTGTCCAATTTTACCGAAGGACTATACCATTTTGCATTCCCACCAGGCAGTGAATGAGAGTTCCTGTTACTCTCCATCTTTGTCAGCCTTTGGTATTGTTAGGTTTTTTCCAAGACATTTTAATAGTTATTTGGTAATACATCATTATGGTTTTAATTTGCAATTCTCTACTAACAAATGATATCATGTATTTTTATGTTCATTTGCCATCCACATATTTTCTTTGCTGAAGTATACGTTCAGATCCTTTGACCATTTTAAAAAGTAGGATATTTGTTCCCTTTTGCTGAATTTTAAAAGTTGTTTTGTATATTCTATAAATAAATTATTTATCAGATATTTAATTGGGAAATACTTTCTCCAAGTCTATGGGTTGTCTTTTCATTTGCTTACCAGTATTTTTCACAAGGCAAAGCTTTTAATTTAAATAAAGTTTAATTTGCTCTTACTTTTATTGATTATGCTTTTGGTTTCATATATAAAAGTTACTGCCAAATCCAAATTCATGTGGATTTTCTCTTATATATTTTCCTTGAGAATTTTATAGTTTTAACTCCCCCATTTAGATCTATGATCCATTTAGAGTTAGTTATTGTGTATGGTATAAGGTAAAAGTCAAAGCTCACTTATTACATAAGGATAACCAATGGTTCTGGGACTACTTGTTTAAAAAGTGTATTATTTTCTTATTAAGTTGCCTTGGCATCTTTTGCTGAAAATCAGTTGATTATATATAAAAGTGGGTATATTTCTGAATTATCTTGTTTATTCCATTATCTAGAGGTCTCTCCTTAGATCAATACTCTACTGTCTTTATTACCATAGCTTTATAGTTATAGCTTTATAGCTATAGCATTTTTAAAATCGGGTAATATGAATCTTCCAACTTTGTTCTTTTTAAAAATTGTTGGCTATTCTCAATCTTTTGCATTTATATGCAAATTTTAGAATTGGTTTGTCAATCTCTACAAAGTTTGCTCAGATTTTGATTGAAGTAACACCAAATCAACATATCAATTTTTGTATAATTGATATCTTTTAAATATTGAATCTTCTGATCCATAAACATAGTATATCTGCTTATGTAGGTCTCTTTAATTTCTCTGAGAATAAGGTGTTTGTTGAAGATGCAATAGTACTATGTGACAATTAAGGTCCACACAGAAAAGCACAGTATTTAGAGCTACCTAAAGCAGTGTAGTATGGTGACAAATACCTTCATATATTTAAAAATCCACTCAGGTAAGTGCAATTTAGTAATTAACATCATGATGACTCAAAGTCATTAAGAGAGTATTAAATGCTATCCAGTGTATTGTTTTTGGTTTTTTATGTAACTTTTGAGCACAGTGTACTGTGTGATATACTTTATTTATAAATTTCGGAATTCCACAAAACATTCCTATGAGATAAAAATTGTTACTATCTCCATTTAACACATGGTAAACTGAGGACCAGGGCATTTCGAGTTGTTCATTTAGTCGTCATTGGCCCACTAGCAAATGGTGCCTCAAAGCTAACATGTTCAAATGACTCTCCCCTCTCCCCACCAGGACCTCTATATTTGCCCCCATATCACTCCAGCCATGAGTAGGAGAGTGCATGGAGCAGCCTCACCTTCTCCTGCTCATCACCCAGCAGCTTGTAAATCCTGTATCCAGGGCTGCACAGTTTCTATATTCTGTCCAAATTTCAAATCTCACCATGAAAAATAACTACCATATCTTTATTATTATACTCCCTGGCTATCCCACAGTTTTAAATTTATTTAATTGACAAAAAAATGTATATACTTATTGTGTACAACATGATGTTTTAAAATACATATACATTGTGGAATCCAGTATATTGTTTAATAAGGCAAAACAACACATACTTTTAAAGAAATCTTTTTATTAATATTTAGAAAAATAAAAGAAACATACTATGGAACTTAAAAGAGAAATTTTCAGTTAAACGGAAAATTCACTAAAAGAAATAATTCATTTCCAGTGATGATGAAAGATTGAAGCACCTCTACAAAAGACATTCTTTTTAGTTTTAAAAGTAAAATAAGCATGCCAGATTTATCATTCTACCTGGGGAACTCCCTGAGACAGATAGTAGGAGTTTTTCTTTCATTACACTCAAGGCTTTTCAAGATGTTTTTTGATCTTGTTTGTGATTTCAGAAAGTGGCTCACAATGTGTCAGGGCCTCTAAGAACTCCCCACAAGAAATGCAACCTGTTTTCTCTCACTGAAAAAAAAAAAAAGGGAAACCCTGGTTTTCTTGTAGATGTACTTTGGTTTCACAGAGAAGAGATGAAAGTTGTCAGCTTTATTTTTCTTTTCCTCATAACACTTGGTAAATCTCCTTTGACTTTGTAGCTTTGGTACTTGGAGACTGAATCAACATAGACAAAAGAACAGTCAAGGAACTTTGCTCACTTTGGGCAATCATTTTATGCATCACACTTTTCTATGATTCTATGCAAAATGCCCTAAAGTTAGAATATTAAAGTCTAGTTATACATTTGAGCTATTCTACTCAGTCAAGGCTGAACCAATTACACAGGGCCCCAAAAGTTCATTCATATTATGTGCTATAGACTCAGCCTTAGTAGATTATATGGTAAGAAACAGCGAAAACTGTTTTTTGATTAAACATTTCTATTATTGTAAAAATTATTTAATTCTGTTCTGGAAGGCTGTGTTGGTACATACTATTATCACTGAGAAGGTTAAATGTGGGAGGAAGGAATAAAATAAAAACTATGCCTATGGAGGATATAAAATACCATTTAGCTTTCATACATCTTCCATTATTATTATTATAAAACATTTTCTGGAATCCTGAAAGACACTGATTTTTTTAACCAATATTCTACTCCCTAGCAGTAGAAAAATAATATTTCACTATAAGACTTCTCTTTTTCCTTTTTTTTTTGCCCTGATGATTTTGACCTATGCATATTTCTCATTTTATTTTGCTCAGAAAAAAATATGAAAAATGTAACTGAACATTTCATGTTCACATCAACAAAATGTCACATTTTTCAAAGTAAATTACAACTCAATTCAATCTTTATATCATTCATATGTGGTATTTAATATTGTATGCGAGCACTCTTGGTCCTATTTGGCCTTTTAAAGACTTTTCAATTGGCCCATATTACTTATCATAGAAACCATATAAACAGGGCACATGTACTACACACATTGCAACTCAGCCATCCACACCTACCTCACACTCTAAAATCCCCTGAGATCGATGGGGTTCTTTGCCTCATTTGAATTCTCTTCCATGTTCTGAGACTCACCACTCATCTCTGCTCTTACATTGTTGACATTATTTTAGACCTTTTATCCTTTTAGATACAATATCAAAATCTGCCAGTTAGAATGATGCATCATAACTTTGGATAAGATGCTCTTACTTACATCACTCCACCCAGCTCCATCTGGGTTTCTTGGACATAGATCCTCACTAAGATTTGCCTAACTGGAATAGAAGCTGAATGTTAGTACTAGGCAGGTTAAGATTAAAAGTAATTTAGAAAGAAGACAAGGAGGGCAGTTATGGTACTGCTGCAATAACTATGTGAGAGATAAATGAAAAGAAGGAATATATCAAAGTGAGTATAGAGAGTAGAATAAGCAGGATTTTGAGGGGCTTAAGAGAAAAGGAATGACATCTGTGTTCCTTGCTGGCATCATTTAAGTTGTCCCATTCACTGAGACAGAGGAAACAGAGCAAGCAGATTTGTGGGGAGAAGACACTGAGACCAGGTATGGATCTATGGAGACGGCAATGTCCATCAGACATTTTGATGAGGATATCCATTGGCAGCAAGACATCTAGGTCTGGAATTCAGGAGAATCTGCACTGGAGATAGTAATTTGGAAGCAGTGAAAGAGATGGGAAGGAATAATATCACCCAGAGGGAGTATGCAGAGTGAGGGGGTGCTGAAAGATGAAGTCTTATAGAACAACAACAAAAAACAAATAAGTAAAAAGTATGAAACCCAGTGAAAGAGATCAAGTCAGAGTGGCCAGAGAGATAGAAGCAAAATCCAGACAGGGTCCCACAGCTCTCCTCTTGACAATTAGATGTAGCATTTTGAAGAATTTTGGTGACCTTAGAGAGAGCAGTTTCAGTGAAGAGATAGGAAAACTAAACTATGTTTATTGAAAAATAGTGGAACCAAGGAAGTGTTTGTAGAAAACACAGATAACTTTCTTGAAGAAGCTTGATCATTAGTAAAAGGAATGAGATGATGCTACAGGTTTGGGAACTTTGGTGGTTGTGTTTTGTTTTGTTTTGTTTTGTTTTGTGGGGGGAGGGTGCTGTTGTTGTTGTAAATGAGAAAAGCTTGAATATACTTCTAAACTTCAGGGGAGGCCAGGCGTGGTGGCTCACACCTGTAATCCCAGCACTTTGGGAGCCCGAGGCAGGTGGGTCAGGAGTTTGACTCCAGGCTGGCCAACATGTTGAAGTTTCATCTCTACTAAAAATACAAAAATGAGCTGGGCATGGTGGCAGGAGCCTGTATTCCCAGCTACTCAGGAGGCTGAGGCAAGAGAATCGCTTGAACCCGGGAGGCAGAGGTTGCAGTGAGCTGGAATCGTGCCAGTGCACTTCAACCTGAGCGACAGAGCGAGACTCCATCTAAAACAAACAAACAAATAAACAAACGAAAACTTAGTAGTAAGGACTGAAAAGAAAGAACTGCTGAACCAAGGCCCCGCAGGAGGCAGGAGAAGATGGTATATAGATGAAAACATCATATGCCATGAGATGGAATTGAGAGTCAAAGATGACTGCAGGTAAAAATAAGTTTGTAGATGTGGAGGTGAGAAACTGAAGAAATTGATATCTACTTACTCCATTGCTACCTTCGATGTAGAAGACATGATCAGCTGTGAAGAGTGAGAGTAACAGTTTTAAATGTGGTAAAGGATTGGCATAGTCACTGAGGAAATTGCAGGCAGAGCCCAGGTGAGGATGGAGACCATTAGCTGTGTCAACCTATTACCCCTGTTGTTTTCTCCAAGAAGATGAAATGTTAGAAAAAGTGGATGCCATGGAAAGAAGTTAAGATTTTATCATATAGGACTCACTGAAGTTGAAATTTAATGAAGAAGGCATAGGAAAAGAATGGGAATTAAGTGGTTTGAAAGTAAAAAATTGAAGTAATGTACCACAAGATCTAGTCCAGAAAGCAAGGGGAGTGAGGCTAGGAGAGGATAATGGAGTAGTCAAAAAAGGAGGAGCTGAAATATCTGACGCCTTTTTGGATGAAAGAATAAATAACACTGAGGTAAAGAATCAGGAGGATAGTCTGGGTGTTAATTGAGACAGGGTGTTAATCAGGGCCGGGGTTATATATTTTAAGATTTCATGGATTTAATAACTTCAAATGAAGACAAACTTTAGTGTGTGACCTTGGATGTCACTTGCTAAAGCCTATTGTGGATTAAGATCATTGAGTAGGTAATGTCCAGGAACTCTGAGGCTAGGGCATTGAGTGCATCATCCCCTAAACACTGAAGTCACCCAAGATAATTATGACTTGGGAGTTGAGATAAAACTTTTGAATGTGGGTAAATGATGGCAAAAATGGTAGATGACACAGCCCAGGAGAGGTAAAGGATGGTGTAACAAAATGGCATGAATTTAAGGAAAGTATTTAAGCAGGCATAGAAGCGTAAAGCTCTCCAATAGTAATTCTCAAACTTTGGCATGTGTAAGAATCACCTAAAAGGCTTGTTAAAAACACACATTGCTGGGCCCTATCCCCAGTTTTTGATTCAATAGGTCTGGTGTTGCGCCAAGAAATTTGCATTTCTAATAAGTTCCCAGGTTTGGAGACCACACTTTCAGAACCACTATTCTGGAAGCATCTATAATGAGAATTTAGCAGAGATGACCTTGCCAGACATGAAAGAATAAACAGCCTCCATAAGATAGGACCCAGGTCAGAGAGTAAAGGTTTCAGAGGAGAGTTGCAATTCTGGTTCTTATTAAAGAAACAAGTGGAGAAATCATTTATCAATGTGAATAAGGATGGAAGAACTCTATTCACATGGTTTAGAGGTTCCCAAGGATGTCGTAAAATAGGTTAGAGAAAGGTCAGCAATGGTTGTGTATGTGATGCTCTAGGGAGAAGCACAGACTGTGGAGAATAAGAAGAACCTACAGGGCTCCAATTTAAGGGGGCAGCTGACGAAGACGAGGTTATAAAGTCCTGTGTTAACAAAGGCTAAGATGCCAAGGCTGCCAGGTGAACCTGGAGCTGGCTCAGCCACCAGTAGACATTGCTGCTCTTGAAACAGCAAATAGGACTTAAGTCTTTATCCCATAGTGAAACCAAGGGTGCTCTAAGATATGGGGATTGTACCTAAGTGCTCTGCCTATGCAACTGCTCACAATTCCTTTATATGAACAACAGGAAAGTGAAAGATGGGAACTCCTGGGGTATTTTCTCTTGATTCAACAATGTTCAAAGGTGTGGCCTTTGGTGACATAGTCCTATGTGTAATATCAAGATTTGGATTGATGTCTAGAGATGACCAGCTTGTTTGGAGAGTACCGAGAATTTAGATATTAACTAACCTAAGCAAAAATGTAAATCCTTTTAAAATGTGTGAAATTGTTAAATGCTAACCGGTTTTCAGTGATATATGTGAATTATATTAATAGAAAATTTCAAACTTTGTCACTTACAACATTAAAATTATATTTTAATTATAAAAATTCTTTTTAATAGCCACTTCAAATTTTAGTGAGCTCTACAGAGGCTGAGATATTTAAAATATCTTTTACACTGGGCTATTTTTCTTCAGACTGCTTGAAAGTTATTTTTGAATAAAAGATTATTTTTCTCATAAATCTACATGAATTTATGTTGTAGTAGTGAGGTTACCTGGCTTGGATATTTAGTAGTTGATATTAGAACTGGAGAAAATTGTATTGACAGCTGACTTAATAGAGATCCTTCTCTGCTCTTCCTGTTCTTCTATTTTGTTGTATCTCTTTATGGATAAACATTCTATAATATGAAAAAAGAAAATATTTTTCTATATATTTTTCATGTGGTTTTATAGTTTCCTTTTAGTGCTGTCATTTCATTTGAAAAGTATCATAGTATTTCTATTTTTCCTATTACTATTTGTGGTGGAGCTGGGTTTTATTTATTCAGATAATAAAACAACATTAGTTTTCCAGGCCTCAGAATAAACCTCTGTGGTTCATGGTTTCAATCTCCATGTTTAACTCTCTGGCCTTGAGGTACTGCTGTGGGAGTCATCTTTCATTTTTCATCAAATAGCATAAGTTTTCAGCCGAGTCATTTTCCTTAACCTGTTTCCTGTTTGTAGAATTTTGGGAGTCCAACAGTCATTTCCAACAGTCCAGTAGTCCTCTATCTGTTCATTTAAGTCAAAGCTGGCAGTGTTTCTGCAGGTATACAATTCTCTGGAAACTTGTGGGTCTCCTGTGTATGTCATGGAAATTTACTCCATTAGAAAACAGACACATACACTCCCACTCCACTGGACATCTCTAGGTAATCTCAGTTCTAGTTTTGGCATCTGCTAAGATGGCTGAGGGGATCTAGTAGTTACATATCTAATCTCTTAAAAGAGCCCCCTATATAACTTATGATATTTTGTTCCTTTAAAGGTAGTAGTAAAAGATTGTTCAGTCACAATCCTTGGCTTTCTCACCAGAGCATGCTTTCTTGAATTCTATTTTAGCCTTTTTTTTTTTGCAATTTGGATAGTCAGAGTTCTCCAGAAAGACAGAACCAAAAGGATGGATGGATAAATAGATGGGTAGACAGATGGATGATAGATACATTAGATAGATAGATAGATAGATAGATAGATAGATAGATAGATAGATAGATAGATAGATAGATGGATGGATGGATGGATGGATGGATGGATGGATGGATGGATGGATAGATAGATAGATAGATAGATAGATAGATAGATAGATAGATAGA
>NW_012106797.1:833848-902243 GCF_000951045.1 Mandrillus leucophaeus
GATAGATAGATAGATAGATAGATAGATAGATAGATAGATAGATAGATAGATAGATAGATATAGATTTATTAGGGGAATTTGCTCATGTGGTTATGGAAACGGAGAAGTCCCAAAACAGGCCATCTCCTGTCCAAGGGCAGGAAAATAAGAGTGTCTCAGCTCCAGGGAAGTGGGGAGAGAAAGAGAGTAAGGAAAGATACCTATGTACCTGTGTTTAGGGCAGTTCTTCCCCTCTCAGTCCACTGATTTACATGTCAATCTCCTCTTAAAACACCCTCACAGACACACCCAGGAATAATTATTTAAAAGTTCTCTAGGTATTCCTTAATCCAGTCAAGTTGAGACATAAAATTAATTATCACAGATAGACTAATAATGTGCCAAATCATCTTGTCCTGTTTCCTTTTCGCTTAACAATTCTTCCCTTAATTTATCTCTGCCTTCTCATATTTTAATACAAGAAGCAAGAAGAAACTGGGCCACTCCTTCAATGCTTTGCTTGGAAATCAAATTTCCAAACAAATTTCCGAATTCATTACATACAAATCCTGTTTTCCTCATAACTGCAAGAAGCTATTAAACTAAGCTTCCTGTCATTATATAACAAAGATCCTCTTTTCTCCCGCTCTCAATAACATGTTCCTTTCTATCTGAGCCCTCACTGTCAACACCTATAACATCTATATTTCTATAAAAAGTCTATTTATGATGATTTTTATATTATCCAAGACAATGTATTTTTGCTACCACGCTCTTCACTTCTTTCTGAGTCCTAATTAGCAGTGTCATTTGCATGCATATTTTTACTAGCAGTCAAATCCAGGCAATCTAGGGTTTTTCTGTCGTGTTCCATGAAATTATTCCAGTCTCTATCATTGCCCAATATACAAGCCACTTCCACATTTTTAGGCATTTGTTACACAATGCTTCCTAACCAAAATTTGTGTTAGTTTTCTATTGCTGCTGTAACAAATTACCACAAACTTAGTGGCTTAACATAAATTTATTCTCTTACTATTCTGTGTCAGAATTGCACTTAGCTGTAATCAAGGTATGAACAGGGCTGCTTTCTTTCTGGAGGCACCAGGGAAGAATCTGTTTCCTTGCTTTTTCCAGCTTCCAGAGGCTGCTTGCATTCCTTGGCTCATGGCTCTTTCCTCCTTCTTCAAAGCCAGGGCAGAGTATATTCAAATTTCTCCCTCACTCAGACATTCTTGATGCCTTCTTATAAGGATTCTTGTGATTATATTGGATCTACTCAGATAATCCATGATAATCCCCCCATCTCAAGGTCCTTAACTTAATCACACTTGCAAAGTCCCTTTTGCCACATAGGGAAATATATTCACAGGTTTGGGAGGTCATTATTCTTTCTACCACAAGGTGAGCACTTAGATTATTGATTTGAGATATTTTCTCCTTTATAATATATTCACTTGGTGCTCTAAAATGTCCTCTCAGCACTGCTTTAGTTGTGTCCCACAAATTTTGATGAGTTGTATTGTAATTTTCATTGAGTCCAATGTTTCTTCCTCTTGAAACTTCCTCTTTGACCCATGGATTATTTATATACATTGTTTACTTTTCAAATGTTTGAAGACTTTTTATTATCTTTTTTTATTTTTATTTATTTTTTTGAGACAAAGTCTCGCTCTGTCACCCAGGCTGGAGTGTAGTGGCACGATCTCGGCTCACTGCAAGTTCCGTTTCCTGGGTTCACGCTACTCTGCTGCCTCAGCCTCCCGAGTTGCTGGGTAATTTGTTACTACAGGTGCCTACCACCACACCCGGCTAATTTTTTGTATTTTTACTAGAGATGGGGTTTCACCTTGTTAGCCAGGATGGTCTCAATCTCCTGACTTCATGATCCACCTGCCTCGGCCTCCCAAAGTGCTGGGATCACAGGGGTGAGCCACCACGCCCAGCCTTATCTTTTTTTATTATTTCTAATTTGGTTGCATTGTGATCAGAGGACACACTATATAATTTCAATTCCTTTAAATTTTTTTTTTTTTTTTTTTTTTAATTTTAGGATCAAGATGTAGTCCATCTTGGTGTGTGTTTCTTTGGAATTTGCAAAGAATTCTGTTGCTGTTGGATGAATTGTTCTGTAAATGTCAATTATATTTTGTTAGATGGTGTTGTTTAATTCTATATTCTTGCTGTTTTTCTGTCTAGTTTTCAGTTTTGATGGAGGTGTGTTGAAGTTTACAACTATAATTGTGGATTTGTCTAGTTATCTTTTCAGTTTTTGCTTCCATTATTTTACTTCTCTGTTGCTTGGTGCATATACATTTAATGTTGCTCTGTCTTCTTAGTGGAGTCATTCCTTAATTATATAATATCTCTCTCTGCATGTTTGGCAATTTTTTTTGCTCTTAAATCGAAATTATTTGATAGTAATATAGCCACTTGTTTCTTTTGATTAATGTTTGTAAGATACTTTTTCTACCATTTTAATTTTCAACCTGCCTATATCATTATATTTTAAGTGAGATTCCTGCAGACAACATACAGTTGTTATAATTTTTAATAAGCTGTGCAATCTCTGACTTTCAATTGGTATAGTTAGACTACATTTAAAGTAATTATTGATATATTAAGACTGAAATCTACTACTTAATTTTTGTTTTCTGTTTTGCATTTCTGTTATTTCTTTATTTTCTTTTTCTTGTCTTCCTCTGAGATGCTTGAGAAGTTTTTGCATTTCCTCTTTGATTATCTTTAGAGTTTTTAATTGTATCTTTTATATAGTTTTTTTTTTTTTAGTGGTTTCTCTAGGTATTATGTTATGCACACATAACTTACCACAGTCTACTGCCATAGTCATTTTACCAGTTGAAATAAAGTGCCCCTTTATCCTTCCCTGTTAATAATGTAATTTCCTTAAGTATTTCTTCTACATATGCAGCCAATTATAAAATATATTTTTTCCTTCAACTATTAAACATAATAGAAAAAACTCAAGGAGAATTAAAACCTAATATATTTACCCATATTTTTGTTTACTGTGTTATTTTTTCCTTGCTGATGTTCTAAGATTCCTTCTTGTACTGTTTCTTTGTTTATCAAGGGGTAGATAATAAACATTTTAGTCTCAGTGGGCTGTGGGTGAGTATCTTTTGTAACTACTCAGTCCAATGGTTGTAGCATGAAAATAGCCTGAAGCAATATTAAACAAATAGGTTTGGCTGTGTTCCAATAAAAATTTACAAAACAGGCAAAAGACCAGACTGACCCCTGTCTAAACAAGAGCATTTTCCATAATCACTTCACTTTTTTTTTTTTTAAATGCTGATGCAACCTTAGATTCAAAGAATGTGGAATTTAGCTTAGACATACAGAGTGGAGACCTAATCTATGACTGTATTTCATAATGTAATGTGCAATTACTGATTCCTTTTGCATGAGTTCTATAACCACATAATCATCTTTTATAAGCAGTTTCTTTATTGTAGTACTGGGAGCCTTATCTCTGACAACAAACTTGTGTTTTCTTAATTTAATCTTGTCATGATACCAGATTTCCTGCCTTAAATATACTTATTAACTATTAAATATGTTAGATTTTTAAAGTTTTAAGTTGGCTGGCATTTTTTAAAATACATTTTTTAATATTTAGTTAAAAGTATACTTTTTTATATATACTCATTTTGATATTAAATTGTATAGTTAGTAATTTCAAAATTAAAATTACCGAGTATCATAGAAAAAGCATTGTCATCACCAATTGTTGTACTCTATCAAATTGTTGCAATTGATAGAATTCTTTAAAAAAAAAAAAAAATTCTTCTTTGAGTACAATGCCTGAAAAAGCATGACATGGTACATAGCAATAGACGTACAAAGCCAGGAGTGGAGAAAATGATGTTTTTGAAAGCTGTAAATATTTAGGCTGATTTCCCAAAGAGGAATTCAGAATTATTTAGGGGCAGAGAACTTATTTTGTCTTTAGAAATATTTTAATAAGCCTTTACTTATGTAAAATTAGACGTTGTGTTTAGTCTGAAAGAGAAGGATAGCTCAAAGGGAGAGCTATATTTCTTTGTTTACTAAACAGAATTTTGGCATTCTCTCCTGGCTGGACGTTGGGGGAAAGGAGACTAAAATGAGGCCCAAGCAAAAAACATGTGGTGGGCAGTCCTGATAGAAACAGTAGTTTGGAGTCATCTAAGGCCTAAACAAAAAAAGCAACCAATGAGAAATTTGCTATGCTGTGGATTGTGAAGCAATGTTAAGAAAATAATATGTCTAATATTGAATTTGTCTGTTGTCTCTGCATTGTGTTGTAATCCCACCATGATGTTCCCAAACACACAGCATACGTCAATTAAACGCAATAGTCTTTTGGCAGTGAGGGGGATATGTTCATGCCTATCCATGGGATGAAGTGGTGAAGGGAGAGAGAAGCAGCCAGGAAAGGTAAGGTAAGGTAAGAGAGGACCAGAGACAGGGACTGGGAGCAGGAATACAGACCTTGTGGTATCCAGGTGGACTGGTTCCCCTCCTACTTCCCTGGCCTCTCCTTCTCAGTCTCACCTGTTCTGGCTCCTCCTTGTTTCCTAAACTATAAACATTAACTCTAAACCTCTTTTCTTCAGACCTGGTTATATTCATCTCCAAAGCCAGAAGTTTTCAAAATGTGGCCTTGCAACCCATTAGTGCATTGTAAAGTCAATTTAGAAGGATGTGACCCATATCTGTGATGAAATAATATAACTAAAAATGTCAGAGTACAATATATGTGGTAAAGTTTGGCTTTTATCATGAAACTTTTGAATCAGAGTGTATGTGCACCTGTGTGTTGGGGGTGGCAGGATGGGAGACTGTGTTTACCATGCTGTAATGTGACATGCGTAAATTTATTCTGTGGCTTGTGGTCCACAAAGTTTAAAAAGCACTGCATTAGGTGATCTCATCCAGTGTCATGGTTTTACATACCACCTCTATGCCATGATTCATAAATACATATTTACATCTTCAATGGAACTTGATTGCTAAATTCAACTCATCTACCCCGCTATTTAGTTGATATTGCAATTTGGATGTTCATCAGGTATTTCAAACTAGCATGACCAAATCTGAATACCTGGGTCCCCACATGCATGCCCTACCTGCCCTTTCTGCAGTCTTTCTCATCTCAGAATATGGAAACTTTACCTTTCTGGTTTCCCAGGCCAAAAACTTTGCAGTCATCTTTAACTTCTCTCTCTCTTTCTCTCTCTCTCCCTCTCTCCCCCTCTCTCTCCCTCTCTCCCCCTCTCTCTCCCTCTCTCCCCCTCTCTCTCCCTCTCTCCTTCTCTCCTTCTCTCTCTCTCTCCCCCCCTCCTTCTCATAGCCTACATTCAGTGCACCATCAAATTCTGTAAGCTCAAACTGTTGCATGTGTTAGGAATCTTACCATTTATCATCACCTCCACAGTCACCACTCTAGTTCAGTTGGGCTCATATTATTCTAATAGCATCCTTCTTCCTCACTTGCCTATCTTCAGCCTATTTTCAATATAACAGCCAAAATGACCCTGTACAAATACAAATCAGAGCATATCTCTTCTCTAACTTAGAACCTCTTAATAGCTTCTCAAACTCGTGCAAGTAAAATCCAAAGTCCTTACAATGGCTTCAAGGCCCTACATGAACTTTTATACCACACGGCTCCTCTCTGACCTCATCCTCTACCACTTTCCTCATTACTTTTTTTTCCCAGCATTTGTCTCCTTGCAGTTCTTTGAACTTATCAGTCATGAGTCTACTTCAGAGCCTTGACATATACTATTCAATATTCCTGAAAATTCTTACACCAAATACATGGTGATTCCATCATTGCATCAGGCCTCTACTTAAATGTCACTTTTTATGCAGGCCCTCTCTCTACTTATTATCCATTTTCCAACTTTAGTTTTCTCTATAGCACATGTAACTATGCATATAAGAAGGCTTAGATTTTTTAAGACCTGTAATTAATCATAAAAAGAGTGAACAATATGAAAAGTCAGTAAAGAACAATTTCCAGGGAATCAAAGATGCTCTACACATATAGAGATTATTAAATAAGAGAAAAATGAATACATGGATGCAGATAAAATTGAGAGAAATAAAATGTCAAAGTCTGACAAAAATGTTTTAAAACTTAAAATGAGACAAAAACATTAAAGTTTGAAAAGAAGTAAATAAAAGCCTAAGTCTACAAAATAAATAAATAAATGCAACAACAAAAATAGCTACAAGGTAAGTATTAGACCTCAAAGAGAGTACACACATACACACACAAAGGAAATCTTCTTACAAAAGATCTCATTCATAAGTTGATTTTTAAAATAAGAAATAGGGAGAGGGACCAAGATGGCCAAATAGGAACAGCTCCAGTCTGCAGCTCCCAACAAGACCAACGCAGAAGGTGGGTGATTTCTACATTTCCAGCTGAGGTACCCACTTCATCTCACTGGGAATGGCTAGGCAGTTGACCCAACCCACAGAGGGTGAGCAGAAGTAGGGTGGGACATCGCTTCACCCAGGAAGTGCAAGAAGCCAGGAGACCTCTGTCCCCCAGCCAAGGGAGGCCATGAGGGACTGTGCTACCTGACTGGGCTACTATGCTTTTGCCACAGATTTTGCAATTTGCAGATCAGGAGATTCCTTCTTGGGCCCACACCACCAGGGCCCTGGGTTTGAAGCACAAAACTGGGTGACTGTTTGGGCAGACACTGAGCTAGTTGCAGGAGTTTTTTTCACACCCCAGTGGTGCCTGGAACCCCAGTGAGACAGGCCTGTTCACTCCCATGGAACGGGGGCTGAAGCCAGGGAGCCAAGTGGTCTCACTCAGCAGGTCCCACTCCCACAGAGCCCAGCAAACTAAGAACCACTGGCTTGAAATTCTCACTGTCAGCACAGCAGTCTGAAGTTGACCTGGGACTATCTAGCATAGTAGGGGAGGGGCATCTGCCATTACTGAGGCTTGAGTAGGTGGTTTTCCCCAACAGTGCTAAGGAGACTGGGAGGTGTGGACTGGGCAAATACACCACAGCATGGTAAAGCAACTGTGACCAGACTGCTTCTCTAGATTCTTCCTCAATGGGCAGGGCATCTCTGAAGGAAAGGGAACAGCCCCAGTCAGATGCTTACAGATAAACTCCCATCTCCCTGGGACAGAGCACCTGGAGGCTGGGGCAGCTGTGGGCGCAGCTTCAGCACATTTAATTGTTCCTGCCTGCTGGTTCTGAAGAGAACAGCTGATCCTGACAAGAGGGATTCTCCCAGCACAGTACACCAGCTCTGCTAAAGGACAGACTGCCTCAAGTGGGTCCCTGATCTCTGAGCCTCGTGACTGGGAGAGACCTCAACAGGGGTCGACAGACACCTCATAGAAGAGAGCTCCAGCTGGCATCAGGCTGGTGCCCCTCTGGGATGAAGCTTCCAGAGGAAGGAGCAAGCAGCAATATTTGCTGCTCTGCAGCCTCCACTGGTGATACCCAGGCAAACGGGGTCTTAAGCAGACCTCCAACAAACTGCATCAGACCTGCAGAAGAGGGGTCCAACTTTTAGAAGAAAAACTAACAAATAGAAAGCAACAACATCAACATCAACATAAAGGACCCCCATGCAAAAACCCCATCCAAGGGTCATCAGCCTAAAGATCAAAGGTAGATAAATCCATGAAGATGAGGAAAAACCAACGCAAAAAGGCTAAAATTTCCAAAACCCAGAATACCTCTTCTCCTCCAAATGATCATAACTCCTCTCCAGCAAGGGCACAAGACTGGATTGAGAATGAGATTGACAAATTGACAGAAGTAGGCTTCAGAAAGTGAGTAATAACAAACTCCTCTGAGCTAAAGGAGTATGTTCTAACCCAACACGTGGAAGATAAGATTTTTAATAAAATGTTACAGGAACTGCTAACTAGAATAACCAGTTTAAAGAACATAAATTACCCAATGGAGCTGAAAAACACAGCACAAGAACTTTGTAAAACATACACAAGTATCAATAGCTGATTTAATCAAGCAGAAGAAAGAGGAGAAAGGATATCAGAGACTGAAGATCAACTACTGAAATAAGGCGTGAAGACAAGATTAGAGAAAAAATAAGGAAAAGGAACAAACAAAGCCTCGGAGAAATATGGGACTATGTGAAAAGACCAAACCTATGTTCGATTGGCGTACCTGAAAGTGATGGGGAGAATGGAACCAAGTTGGAAAACATTCTTCAGGATATCATCCAGGAGAACTTCCCCAACCTAACAAGACAAGCCAATATTCAAATTCAAGAAATACAGAAAACACCACTAAGATACTCCTTGAGAAGAGCAACCCCAAGACACATAATGGTCAGATTCTCCAAGGTTGAAATAAAGGAAAAAATGTTAAGGGCAGCCAGAGAGAAAGGTCAGGTTACCTACAAAGGGAAGCCCATCAGACTAACAGCAGGTCTGTCTGAAGAAACCCTACAAGCCAGAAGAGACTGGGGAACAATATTCAACATTCTTAAAATAAAAGAATTTTCAACCCAGAATTTCATATCCAGCCAAACTAAGCTTCATAAGTGAAGGAGAAATAAATCCCTTCCTGACAAGCAAATGCTGAGGGATTTTGTCAGCACCAGGCCTGTCTTACAAGAGCTCCTGAAAGAAACACTGAATATGGAAAGGAAAAACTGGTACCAGTCACTGCAAAAACACACTAAAATATAAAGACCAAACAACAAAGTCAAATTTTCTCTGTTTGCAGATGACATGATTGTAGATTTAGAAAACTCCATCGTCTCCACCCAAAAACTCCTTAAGCTGATAAGCAACTTCAGTGAAGTCTCAGGATACACAATCAATGTGCAAAAATCACAAGCATTCCTATACACCAACAATAGACAAGCAGAGAGCCAAATCATGAGTGAACTCCCATTCACAATTGCTACAAAGAGAGTAAAATACCTAGGAATACAACTTACAAGGAACATGAAGGACCTCTTCAAGGAGAACTACAAAGCACTGCTTAAGGAAATAAGAGAGGACACAAACAAATGGGAAAAAAAATGTCATGCTCATGGATAGGAAAAATCAATATCGTGAAAATGGCCCTATTGCCCAAAGTAATTTATAGATTCAATGCTATTCTCCCTAATCTACCAATGACTTTCTTCACAGAATTAGAAAAAACTACTCTAAATTTCATATGGAACCAAAAAAGAGCCTATATAGCCAAGACAATCCCAAGGAAAAAGAACAAAGCTGTAGGCATCACGCTACCTGACTGCAAACTATACTACAAGGCTACAGTAACCAAAACAACAGGGTACTGGTACCAAAACAGATATATAGACCAATGGAACAGAACAGAGGCCTCAGAAATAACACCACACATCTACAACCATCTGATCTTCAAGAAACCTGACAAAAACAAGCAATGGAGAAAGGATTCCTTATTTAAGAAATGGTACTGGGAAAACTGGCTAGCCATAGGCGGAAAACAGAAACTGGACCCCTTCCTTACACCTTATACAAATATTAACTCAAGATGGATTAAAGACTTAAATGTAAAACCCCAAACCATAAAAACCCTAAAAGAAAACCTAGGCAATACCATTGAGGACATAGGCATGGGTAAAGACTTCATGTCTAAAACACCAAAAGCAATGGCAACAAAAGTCAAAATTGACAAATGGGATCTAATCAAACTAAAGAGCTTCTGCACAGCAAAATAAACTATCATCAGAGTGAACAGACAACCTACAGAATGGGAGAAAATTTTTGCAATCTACCCATCTAATAAAAATCTACTATCCAGAATCTACAAAGAACTTAACAATACAACAAAGAAACAACCCCATCAAAAAGTGGGCAAAGGATATGAACAGACACTTCTCAAAAGAAGACATTTATGTGGCCAAAAAACATATGAAAGAAACCTCATCATCACTCGTCATTAGAGAAACGCAAATCGAAACCACAATTAGATACCATCTCACTCCAGTTAGAATGGCGATCATTAAAAATTCTTGAAACAACAGACGCTGGTGAGGGTGTGGAGAAATAGGAACGCTTTTACACTGTTGGTGAGAGTGCAAATTAGTTCAATCATTGTGGAAGACAGTGTGATTATTCCTCAAGGATCTAGAACCAGAAATACCACTTGACCCAGCAATCCCAGTACTGCCCAAAGGATTATAAATCATTCTGCTATAAAGACACATGCACATGTATGTTTATTGCAGCACTATTTATAATAGTAAAGACTTGGAACCAATCCAAATGCTTATCAATGATAGACTGGATAAAGAAAATGTGGCACATATACACCATGGAATACTATACAGCCATAAAAAAGAATGAGTTCACATCCTTTGCAGGGACATGGAAAAGCTGGAAGCCATCATTCTCAGCAAACTAACACAGGAACAAAAAAACTAAACACCACGTGTTCTCACTCATAAGTAGGAGTTGGACAATGAGAACACATGGACACAGAGAGAGGAACATCACACACTAGGGCCTGTCAGTGGGGTGGGGGGTTAGGGGGAAACGAGAGGGAGAGCATTAGGACAAATACCTAATGCATGTGGGGCTTAAAACCTAGATGATGGGCTAATAGGTGCAGTAAACCACCATGACACACGTATACCTATGTAACAAATCTGCAGATTCTGAACATGTACCCCAGAAGTTAAAGTAAAATAAAAAATTTTAAAAAATCTATTAATACATTTGATATAAAAGCTTAAGATTTTAAAATATTCTATCAATGAGGTAAAAGGTTCAAAAGGTGAAAAATGTGGGTATATAAATTAACTCAAGTTAAAGATTAAGAAAGGAATTACATAAGAGAAACATAGAAGAGAAAATGAGGGAAAAAAGAGCACAGAATTTGAAAATAAGAAATGCGCATGAAGAATAAAACTGTCAGGAGTGAGGACCAAGGAAAATCCTTCGGTTTGTATTCTGCTCCAAGGGCAGGGAATTGGGTTCTCTCTGATTTATCTCTTTCCACCAATTCATAATTCATGCTGTGGCAGGCCAGGTCTCACTAACAACTATTTCAGCACTGACTGAGTGGTTAAGTTAAATATTGAAAGCCAGTGCCCTTCTACAAAGGCTGGGATGTAACAAAAACCCACCAAGATTTTGGCTTAGGCCTTTCCTGGGCCTTAAAGCATGACAAAAGATCGAAGGAATTCTTAACAGGACCCATTCAGGATTAAACAAGTTTTATTGTGGGTCTGAAGAAATTCCCCAGGCCTCCACAAACAAGTTTATTGGGGGTCTGAAGGAACTCCTCAAACCTCCATGATTTAGCAGGAGACAAGATAAGGTCAATCACCCCAGCACATGGACCCATTTAGATGAAGTAAATGTACTGAGGCTCCAGAGGAAGGTCTTCAGGACTCAGACCTTAGTTATAGATTAAAAGAAGTTAATCACTTATGTCTTTAGATGAATGCACACTTATATGTAGACAAATAGCTTAGGAAAACTGTACAAGCTTTGGAAAACTGTAATTTTGAGTTGGTCTGGTGATAATTTCCAGGTCTTCTCCCTGTAACCAGTTACAGAAATAAAAACTCTCCTCCTCCCCAGTTCATCTGCATCTTGTTATTGTGCTGCGAGAAATAGCAGCCTGACCCTCAGTTTAGCCTGGGATCAAAATGTGGCACACAAGCCAGGAAGTAAGGAGAGTGCTGCATTCAGCAGCTGGCAACTTGCTACGAGACAGTCTTCAGGAGGATCCCGGCAGCTGCTGGGTGAGGTCTCCCCAAGGACCCTCCAGAGGGCTGTTGTGCGCAAATCTGCACGTCCTTTTCACTACTGGGGAAAAACAGAGATCAGGAGCAGATGCGCTCAAAGGGTGAGTTAACCAGATTCTACGCCAGGAGCCTACCGTTTTCGTATCTGGGCTTGGTAAGCCATTTGTCTGGTACCGCCAAGGGAAGCAATAAGTCTCGCTCATATACCTGCTTTGCATTTTGATTGAGATTAGGTTTTGGGTTGGTTCTGAGTCTGTTTTGCCTGAGTGCACTCCCCCTTGTGTTGTTCAAAATTTGTCTCCACTTGTTTGTGTATCTGCTTTTGCTACCATGTAAACTTGAAAATGGGAGTTATAGGGTACATTCCTGCTGAGAGGCCTCTAGGAAGGATTTTTTTTTTTTTTTAAGTAGTTCGTTGGTGAAAAGTCAGCTTAATGAAAGCTAACATCCAAGATATGTATATGTATGTGTGCATGTGTACATGTTTGTATTTAAAAGGCCTCCATGGTTTTGTTTTCATTTATCTCCTAGGACCTTGTGTTTTTGAGAAAAGGTGGGGTTTTTTTTCTTCTCAGTTAACTGAATTCTGTTTTCTTCATTAATAGCTATTACAACAAAAGCTACTGTGAGGTTTTTAAGAAAATTAAGTGTAATTTAGACACTTAGAAATGTCTTTGTTTACGGAAAAAAAAAATGTAAGTGCATTGTAAAAGCCTCACATGGTCTAGCCTCAGAATAATTCTCCGTCTTTGAAAACCCAGGATTCAGTGTAGGACCTGCCCGGAACTCAAAGATCCAGTTAAAAGATAGGAAAAAGGAGGTCTTCTGAATCTATAAAATGTACTTCTATTGGCATGTCTAATACGTCTGTATATTTATGTCTTGTGTACACCGTTTCATGACTGAAAATATATAAAAGTTCCGATTAATTGGCTCAAAGAAAAATAAAAGCACTTAAATACTTTAACAACAAAAAGGAAAGACTAGTCAAATGCTTTTTCAAATTTCTGTGACTTAAGTAAAACCTTTAATAAATAAGCTAGCTTTAAAAATTATTGGTAAAGTAATATTAAAAATATCTTAAGAGTTGCTAGCATACATTTTTGTTTGCAGTTATTAATCAAGGAATTTCATACTTATCTCTTCCAAATACTATAAGATATTTGGCATAGAGGCTACAAAACTATAACTCAGCCCAGAACAGAATGATCTTTACTTGCATAATTTTTAATAAACAAAACATTAATATTGGTTTAATGAACATAGCTACATTTTGAACTATTTAGTAAAATACCCTAACTTCTAATCCTGTGGTCTTAGGCAGTCTAGATTACAAACATGAAGGAAGTTTGTTCTGAGGAAGGACTGTTATCATCTTTGTTTCAGTGCTAAACTACAAACTAAGTTAATGAATAAGAATAGTTTGGAGGTTAGAAGCAAGACGGAGTGAGTTAGGTCAGATCATTTTTGCTGTCTGAGTTATAATTTTGCAGTGGTGGTTTTATAACTTTAAATGATGACTTTTGCAATTTTCATAAATAATCTAGGTAAATGATTAAAACAAATAATTAGATAAATGTAATGGGATAAATATTCATACACAAACTTGTCATTATTTGGGCGTTTCCCAATAAAAAATATATTGTAGGAAAATGTTCTTTCTAAAGATTGTATCCTTTTTAAAGGGTAAGTAATTTTTGTCTAATTCAAAGCTTATTTAAAGGTTATATATAAAACAAGGTAAAAGAAATCAGGAAATAAGAGAGATATAAAGAAAGTGATAAAAATAAAGAGTTTGAAAAAGCATTGGTAAAATTAAAATATCTTCAAAAGTGTCAACATTTGGCCTAAATTATGCAGGTAAAATATTAGGTTTGCTAAATGCTCTAGGTCATAAACTGCTTCTTTGACTTAAAAATTGTTAATTTATTTTAGAGAATTAAATTCCAGATAAGGCCTGGGACACATGGAGTTAGACACTGGAATAAGTAAGACCTTATCTACACTTCTGTGTGGGTCCTAGGCTCCACACCTAGTACGTAATTAAATCACAGAATTACCAAGGTTTTCACCATAAGTAAAGGTTGCTAAGAGTTAACAGTGTAACATGTATTTAAGACTATTGAAGAAACAGTTTACATGCAAGGTGTGTAAGGAAAGTAAAATACACTTTTGGTTAAAAGATTGTAAGGAGGCACGAGAATGTGGATTTTTGCCTTTTAAAGGTTAAAGGATTGTTTTAAGTGATAAAATACAGATGAAGGTTTAAGCAAGCTGTGGAAGGTTAATTGTAAAGGAAATTCTTTGTGTAAAGATATTGGTTAGAGTTAAAGTAGTATCATCCAGTTTTTCTGTAAATTGAGCATTAAAATGAAAGCACAATGGATTTCTCTTAGCGCTCTAAACTGCTCTTTAACAAAAATTGTAAAGGGTTATAAAAGATCTATAAAAATCTTACTTTATGATCAAACATTAAAATTGAGTAAATATATCTGTAAGGATTTATTAAGAATTGGGTTTAACATTAATAGTACACTAATGTAAAAGTAAAATTTGGCTTATTTGGTGTAAAAATCATGCAGAAAGCATTGTCAAAAATGAGATGGTGTTTGGTTTTCTTTAGGCTGTATTTGTATAAATATGTTATTGGTATGTGTTCCAAAATCATGTGAAACTCCTATCATTCTGATATGTCTTAGTGTACATTTTCAGTAATAATTATAACTGTTATGTTAAATTATTGTGTGCCACAGAGGTAACAGATCTCCTTGTCCATTGTTGTCTTGTTTTGGTCCTCTTTAGAAGGTGCTCTTGAATGCAGGTTTCTAATAACTTTGGAGATTATGACATCGGAATAGAGGAAAAACATTCAGGACTCTTGAAGAACTAAGATATTCATTAATATCAAGCAGGATGGGAATTAACTGCATGAACTGAACTGATAGGAGACTGAAGTGATCTTTTTGACTTTTTGCTTAAAATGCTGCTGATCCTTTGTTTTGCTTTTCAGAGTCAAGGAAGCTTTTCCTTTGTGCTACTAACAGCTTTTAACAATTAAATAAAGCATACTCCTATGAGCAAAATTTGGAGTATGTTTGTTTCTCTCTGGTCCCTCTAGAATTTGGAAACTATCTGTGAGTATTCTTAATTCAGGGCAATATAATTATTTGCATAAGTGCAATAAAAATCTGTTTTCTTTTGTAACATGTCACAGTTGGAACACCTGGTTATTTTAACAAGGCTTTGACTGGAATGGTACGCTCCTGTTTAAGGAATCAAACAACTTATGGAGCCAATAAAGCCCTTGGAAACCTGGCCTCATATTTTGTGTACACAGTCCCTGTACAGGGTTTCTGATGTGTGGTAAGTATAGAATGTCACTTTCTGATGGGTCAGGAGCCCCAAGTTATCTTGGAACCTCAAGAGGAGAGGAAGTCACCCAACTCATAAGTATTTGATGGAACAAATCCATGACTGGGTTCATCTTTAAAAAAGTCTTATCCCGGATTCCTTCTATGGAACAAAGTTCCATCAAAGACAATATAAAAGGCCTATGTGAAAAATAATTATTCTTGCAGCACTGCATATAAATAATCAGACCAAGTATAATAACGCAAACCAGTCCTACCATGATTTGTCTTTTAATAAAAATGGGAAACTGAAGAAAGAAAAAATATTTTTCAAAAAATATAGTACACCTGTTGTTAAATTCTAGTCTTGTGTGATGTTTTTCCTATGATTTCAGCATCTGCGTCACCTGGGAACTCAGAGATGCAGATTCTCAGGCTCTACTGAGACAGAGTCTGTGGGTGGGAATCGGAAATCTGTGCTTTAACAAGCCCTGGGGGATACCGATGATGCTAATGTTTAAGATGTCTGGTTTACATGAGCTTCACTATTGCATTTTCACTTAATCAAGTATTGCTGGAATACAGACTCTAGAGTCAGATGACATAGATCTGAATCTCAGCTCTACCCCTTAAAGATGCTTTATGACCTTGTACATGTTACTCGGCCTCTTTACACCAGTTTCCTCTTTTGTTAAAGGGAGATGGCATCCTCGTTGATAAGCCCCCTGCCCACTGTGTCTTCCCTCTCCTCCCCTTCTTCACAGAGTTAGAGGAGTTAGATTCCTCACATTTCTGTATGTACTTCAGTGGTTCTCCTGCACTTTCAGAAAGCAATCAGACTCCCAGTCATGGCATCCAAGGCCTCTCAAGACTATCCAGCACATTCCTTACCATTCATTTCTCCCCTTGCTGCTTTCACACCAGCAGGACTAAATGCCTTACAGCTGACTTCCAAGGGGAGTCACATCATTTCAAATTGTCACTTGCCTGGTCTGTGGCTCATTCTGGATCACTTCTCTACCACCCAGAACACCACCAGCCATCCCTTCAGATCCCACCTCTTCAGTGAAGCTCCCGCAACATCCTCTCTTCTCTTTCCCGTCTTCTGCAGAAATGATCAGTTCTTCCACTGGATTATTACCCCATCTGACACATAAACCAGTTATGAGACTGAAGCTCCTTGAGGGTGAGAGGCATTTTCTCAGGCCTTTGACAGGAAGCGCAGTAGCTGACACACAGAAGCATGCTCTCACTTAGCTTTTCCTCACAGAAGGGGTGAGAAAAATGGGAAGTGAGATGCTAGTGGACTTATCTGAATCTTCCACTAGGCTATAAGCTTTGTGAGAGTGGCAACACTGTCTCACACAGTGGTCCCCAACCTTTTTGTTAGATTCTCATAAGGAACACGCAACCCAGATCTCTCGCACACACACAGTTCATGGTAGGGTTCATGTTCCTATGCGAATGTAATGTGGGAATACTCACCGCTGCTCACCTCCTACTGAGTGATCCAGTTCCTAACAGGCTACAGACTGGTGCCCGGACCATGGCCGAGCCTTGGGGATCCCTGGTCTAAAACATTTTATCACTGTGTCTCTGATGCTACACCAGTGCCGATTACACAATAAATGCCCAGATATTGATTGAATAAATGAATAATGGAAATTTAACGATCAGCACCAAAATGGAGTCACTTCTTCATGAGAAGGCAGGAAATAGAATTGGATAAGGAATATTATTTACGTGACATCAAGCACTGCCTATAAATGATCTCATGTATCCTCCCAATTTGTGCAAGTTGGAATTTATGGTGCCTCTGTAAGAGAGGATAAAGCTGAGACAAAACAGTGGAAGTAATTCACCAAAGGTTAAACTAAGGTCAGAGGTCAGATTTGAAGTCAAGTCGGTCTGAAATAAAAAATTCTGCTAAATTGCTTGAAACTGTTTTCCCTAAGAAACTTATTACTTCAGTAGTAGGAATAAGGGACAATGCCAGTAACTGCATACCAGAGAGAAAAACGTGAGAGTGACCAAAAAAAAAAAAAAAAAAAAAAAAGGAACAAAAGCATGGGAGATTTGGGTGATTGGATTGCAGTGAATCAATGGAATCAATGACCTAAGAGAAACAAAGGGGAAAGTCAAAATGGGGAATAAAATATAAGGAAAAGGAGCCCAGAGAGGACAGCCAATGACAAAAGCTGAGCTCAAGGAGCCTGTTAAGGGCAGGAAATGCTCAACAGTTTTGGAAACAATTTGAACACTATCAAAAGCAAACCCACAGAGCCTTTCTGCAACTTCAGCACCTCCGACTGCTAAGCAAGTTACAGTAAAATCCAGAAGTAGGGCAGAAGCGCAGCTCTGCGTGGGAGTTCAAAGCCACGTCAGCTCCAGGCCAGGGGGATTGCCCTGAGTGGGGACAGCCAGGGACCTATGCAGGGTGTGAGTGTTTCATCAGAAGCGAGCAGGGACACAGTCCCCAGGGCACAGTCAGCTGGAGCACACTGTCCTCATATCAGGGAGCTGGAGGAGGAATGAGGAAAAATGTAAAGCGAAGATGATAGTACTGGCAACAGCTTTATGATTCTAGGGCTTCAAATATGACTTAAGATTTGAAGGGCGGGAAGGATGCAGATGAGTGCAGAGGAGAGAAGAGGGTCTTTTAGGAGGAAAAACACCAGGAGCAAAGGCGATAGAGTGGGAATTATTGCTTAGGGTGTGTGAGCATGCAAGCATCTGTGCAAGGGGTGAGGAAAATTGACTGGGGTACCTATAATACAATTGTCTTGGGAAATGAAAGGAAACAGGACTAAATATATACTTTAAAAAAATCTCTAGCCTAATTTGGACTGAAGTGTTACATGGAGTGTATCTTTCAGATCATAGCATTAGTTTAAAACTAAATGTAATTTTAGAGAACCTCCAGCATAAACACCTCATAAAATGGGACCAGTCAGTTTATGTGGCTTGATACGGAAGTTTGAAAATAAGAACAATACATTTTTTTGTTGTTAAATGCTAAATGAGTTAAAGAATAGTGTTTACTATTAGGGCATTTCTGGGAAATACAAGGCCTCTCTCCCTCCCTCTTTCCCCCCCTCTGTCTCTCTCTTCCTCTGTCTCTCCCTCCCTCCTTCCCTCCTTCCCTTCCTTTCTTCTTCTCTTCCTTCCTCTCTTCTCTCTTACCCTTCCTTCCTCCGTCTTCTCTCTCTTCCTTCTTTCCTTCCTTCTTTCTTTCCTCCATTACTATGTACTAAATACCAACTGTATGCCAAGCACATAATAAAGGAACATGACTGGCATGATCCTTGACTAAATGCAGCTTCTCCAGTAAGAGATGAGAGGGTGGGAGTTGTGGGGGTTGAGACTGGTGCAAGGCTGCCTCTGTCCAATTCAATAAGCTTGATTTGGCTCTTTTTCGTCCAAGTAAGACGAGGCTCAGTAGGTTGTACTCAGCTTTCATTTCTATTTCTGAGTTTATTAAATAACTTTCCATAAAAATAGCTAAGCTTAACAAGAATTAAAATGATGCAAGCAGTTTGTAGATTAGTAAATGTAGTGACAAAACATGTGGGAAGGGTTCAGTCTCTGTAATAATTACAAGAAAAACAGTTTAAAACAAGTATTGCATATTTATTGAATTAGTTAAAAAATAAATTTATTTAACATAATTATATATAAAATAACGAATTAGTTCAACCACTTTGGAGAGCTATCTGGCAGTGTAAGAGCTACAGGATTCATTATACCTATGATTTAGCCCTCTCATTTTGACCATATATTTTAAGAAAAAATAAACAAATAAAAGGTGAAAAATCACAAATAATACTGCTTGTGATAGTTTCAAAACTTGAACAAGCTCCAGAGAACTGGCAATTTCCATGGCTTCCTTGGTATTCCCTAGAGCTTCTGTCCAATATCCAGTCTTCACTCTCATCCTCCCTAATCCATCTTCCAGAGGACATATTTTCTCATGAAAGTATCTAATAAAACTCAATATACTCATTATATAATTATTTTAAAAGTCAATACAAATAGAAAGTGGCTATTTACATGTCAAAACTGTTCTCTCTTTATAAGTGAATTCATTACAGGTTGGTTCATTTAAATGACAAATCTCTAGCATTTACCAGTGTGATTTTTAGAGTAATTATTTGACAGAGGCTGGGAACAGAAAAGGGTCTACAGAACTACCTGATAAAATATCATCAGATATTAAAACCAAACTCCACTTAAATGATTAAAAAGACAAAGAGGAAGTTGAATTTTAGTATCACATGCAACACAGGAATTCCTCAACCTATGATAACATGAGCAGCCTGTGAGAGTCACCAAGGCGTAGGCACATGAGGACGTGAGGAAAGCCCTGGGCCCACATTTTCCCAAGGTCATTCTGCAGACAATACTTCTGGAAATGGTAGTAGTGTCCTTTGCTTCCCAAAGGGTTTGGGGGCCAAACTAATCTGAGGACAACTTGGAAAAACAAAGCAAAAATGTTGGCTTCTCACAAGATTTGGGATTCTGTGTATTTCCAAGAGGGGAAACTGCACTGAAGCAGTTCTCAAATTTGTTAAAGGAATCCTGTTTGCCAGAATCATCTGGAGGGTTGATGTCAGGTAGAAGCCACTTAAGAGAACACTGGGATTTGTATTTAATTAACTTTGTGAGAAAAACATTCTGTAAAACTTTAAACAAATGATAATTACACTTGTAATCCTAGCACTTTGGGAAGCCAAGGCAGGCAGATCGCCTGAGCTCAGGAGTTCTTGACCAACCTGACCAACAAGGTAAAACCCTGCCTCTACTAAAGTACAAAAAAGAAAAAGAAAAAAGAAATTATCTGGTCATGGTGGTGGGCTCCTGTAGTCCCAGCTCCTTGGGAGGCTGAGGCATAATAATTGCTTGAACCCAGGAGGCAGAGGTTCCAGTTAGCCAAAAACGCACCACTGCCCTCCAGCCTGGGTGACAGGGCAAGGCTCAGTCTTAAAAAAAAAAAAAAAAAAAAAAAAAAAGCTAACTACATTTATTATGTTTTGTCCTCTGATCTTTAATATTTTACAAAGTTGTAGTCATTGTATACATACTATTTCATACTTAATTTTTTGCTTGACACAGTATTCCATTATTCTTTATTATTTCCAAGTGTTGACACAGTTAACATTGCTATCATTTAAAATATTATATATCTACAATTTTGAAACAGCATAAAGCACACAACTATTCTCAATTCATTTCAATAGACATGTATTACTAACTGTTTAGAATCTGAGGTTCTTGACACCTTTCCTGCCGCAAAACATCTCAGGGGTAAAATACATTCTCATCACCAATATTGGCTCACTCTGGCAATTGTTTCAGAGTCTTCTGGGTTAGAGGAGGGCTGGGGTGGGGGTTGTAATTGCTAAGGAGACTCATAACCACACATGATTTTCATTGCCCCTCTCCACTACTGTCCTAGTTGAGAATCTCTGTCTTAGACACTATGAATCAGACACAGTCCCAATTCTTAAGAAGTTCACAAAAAGTCAGATATAGATACATAGACACACATATGCAGGTGCACACACAATACTATAACATAAGGCTGGGTGTGGGGTAAGATGAGGTCATATTAAAATACATAAATAAATAAATAAAAGTCCTAGGATGCTCCACAGAGAAGAAAAATGACTTCTACTTGGAACATTTGGAATGAATTTTAAGGAAAACATAGTCTTTTCCTCCATTTTTTCCCTTATCCCACAAATTCAGTTCATCAGCAAGTCCTTCAAAATGTAACAATAGAGAATACTTACTGAGTGCTTACTCTGCCATGGACTTTTAAAAGTGCTTTATAAGTATTAACTTTAGTCTTCATCATATCCCTATAAGTAGATGTCCTCTATCTGATCTTACAGACAGACAAACTGAGGCATAATGAAGTTCAGTAAGTTGCTAAAGATCCCACAATTAGCGTTAGAGCTTGGATGAGCCCAGGGAGTCTAAGTCCAGAACCTGCATCTCCATCCCTACGCCATTGGCTCCCATCAGTCACATCCCTCTACTTCTTTTCAAACCCACTCCCTCCACTCTGATGAAACCACCATCATCTTCTGCTTGGATTTGTGAAATGGCTTCTGAAAGGCCCTTCTTGCTTCCCCACCTTCCCCCTTTGTTAATCCATTCTCCCTGTGTCATCCTGGGTGATCTTTCTAAAATATATGCCACTTGTTGTTTAAACTCCTTCAGTATCTCCTATCTCACCTAGAGTAAAATCCAAGTTTCCTACCAAGATCCAGTGAACAAAAAGCCTGCATCCCCTGACTTCTACCCATCTCCACCACCTCACCTCACACTAGGCTCCACACACTTTGGCTCCTTTTTTTCTTCCAGATCTTTCCCTCCTCTGGGACTTCTCACTTGCTCCCCTTTGCCTGGTATAACATTCCCCAGACTCCTCCCATGGCATGCTCCTCAGCTTCACAGACCTCCCTATCTGAAATGCATCCCTGTGTTGTTCACTCTCACATCATACTCATTTCCTCTGTAGCACTTTTCTCGAAAGTATTGTTAATTGTTCACTTATTAATAAATTGTCTCCACTAAACTATAAACTCCCTGAAGACAGGGTCTGTCTTATTCACTCCTGTTTTCTCAGCAGCTAGCACAGTTCCTGGCGTATAGTTGGTGCTCAATAAATATTTCCTGAATAATGAATGAATGAAGAGTAGAAATGTAAAAATAAAATGCCAAATTGAATTCTCATGTGCCAAAGTGGCTCATAGCTGCCTCAGGTTGAACATGCCTTAAAACAAAGTAGAAAACCAGGAAACACAGCAGTCTCATTTATGCTTTCTAGACTGTGTGGCACAGCATCATGGAACAAAAACATAAAATGAATATCGGAGACCTAGAGCTTCAGAATTTTCTGAAGACCTAGTGCTTCAGAATTTTCTTGACTTATTTTACAAGCTATTACAAGATACTATATAGGCCAGGCGCGGTGGCTTACACCTGTAATCCCAGCACTTTTGGGAGGCTGAAGCGGGTGGATAACGAGGTCAGGAGATCGAGACCATCCTGGCTAACACGGTGAAACCCCGTATCTACTAAACACACACACAAAAATTAGCAGGGCCTGGTGGCGGGCACCTGTAGTCCTAGCTACTCAAGAGGCTGAGGCAGGAGAATGGTGTGAACCTGGGAGGCAGAGCTTGCAGTGAGCCGAGATTGTGCCACTGCACTCCAGCCCGGGTGACAGACCGAGACTCCATCTTTAAAAAAAAAAAAAAAAGAATATATATAACAAGAGGAGGAGACAGAGAAGTAGGAGAAGAGGAGGAAGGAGAGGAGGAGAAGGAGAATGAAAGAGACAGAGGAAGGGGAAGAAATGCTAATATTTATTCATTAGGTCCTGTTCTAAATGCTTTTATGTATAAACTCATTTACTTCTTATAACAACTGCTAGGGTTATCTGTCCCGGCATAATTAACTATCCCTAATTATTAGTGACTGAAACAAAAGGCATTTTCATTATAGCTCGCAATTATGTCATGTAGGAGTCTGAGCAGAGCTGGGATGGACCATTTGTCTGTTTTGCACAGCATTTACTTGGTGATCTTCAGCCAGACTGGTAGGGAGGTCTAACATGTCCTCATTCCCATGCCAGGAGCCTTAGTGGTGATGGCTGAAGGCTGAGCTCTACTGAGCCTTTCCTCCTCTCCCTCTCCATGTGGTGTCTCCAGAGTAGCTGGACTTCTTACATGGAAGCTCAGGGCTCCAAGAGACCAAGGAAGAGTTGCCAATTGTCATAAAGGCTAGGTCCAGAGCTAACACACCATCCCTTCTATATTACTTCATCAGTAAAAGCAGTCACAGCCCAGCCCAGATTTGGAGAGTGGAGAAATAAACACCAAATAAACACCAGCACTTTTTTGGTTATTTTTTGGGACAGCATCTTGCTTTGTGACCCAGGCTGGAGTGCAGTGGTGCAATCTTGGCTCACTGCAACCTCCACCTCTCAGGTTCAAGCAATCCTCCTACCTCTGCCTCCTGAATAGCTGGGACTACAGGGGTGTGCCACCATGTACAACTAATTTTTGTATTTTTGTATTTTTTTTTTTTTTTTTTTTTTAGTAAAGACGGGGTTTCACCATGTTGACCAGGCTGGTCTGGAACTCCTGGGCTCAAGTGATCCTCCTGCTTCGGCCTGCCAAAGTGTTGGGATTACAGGCATGAGCCATTGGGCCCAACCTAAACACCCTCCTTGATGAGAAAAGAGGCAATGAATTTGTGGCCACCTTTAATCTGCCATAATAATCCTATCATTTCTAGTCTTCAGGTGAAACTACTGAAAGCACAGAGAATTGGTAGGCCCAGACAAGCCTCTGCCTTAATTTCTACACTGGTCAAGTGACGGTAGTTAATTCCTTTCATAACTGTTTTACAGAGTAAACCAGGAGATAAATATTGAGTAACAATCATGTACAATATGCTTTTGTACAGTAGTGCTCACCGTTGTAGAAGGAAAAATTGAGGATAACAACCCAGTTTCTTACTCCACATGTGAACATTATTTGAAAATTTTAAAAACATCCTCTCTCTCTCTCTCTCTCTCTATATATATATATATATATGAAACTATTATCTGATCTAGTCTAAATAACCCCCTGTAAGAAACATGAAATTTAGCTTCAAGAGATCAAGGTGCTGATCTCTACGAGTGGCTATGGGACCCTGAAGAAGTCACTTCACCTTCCTGTGTCTCTTCGCCTGTAAAACAAAGGATTACAGTAGATGACTTCTAGGCTTCCTCCAAAATTTGGGTATCTGATTCAAAGTTTTAAAAATGCTTTTGTGTTACTATTCACATTTGCTGTGGGATGGGTTCCCCCACCTACAACAGCTACCTTGTCCTAGTTCCAGCAGAGAAGTCTTGTCTGTTCTTGGTTGGAATGCAGCCGCCCTTACAATAGGAAAGGCTGCCTGATTCCCCCCTTTGTAGCAGGTACATTCAAAGACACACAGAGGTATCTTTGTCCAGTGGCACCAGAAGTCAATGTTCCCAAGAGCATGTGGAATATGTAGACATTTTATTATCTCAGGGAATATAATATGTCCTATAAAAATGCCCTCTTTTCCTTGCTTTTCCTCCCCTTTTAAGAGTATAGCTGGAGAATCAAAATAGTTATCACAGGAAAACAACATCAAACTTTCATTTTCCAAGGTAGTTACCACAACAAATGCACATTCTTGCTTTGGGCTTTGAAGAGTTCCCTTCATTTCCTCTGTTACTGGCTATCAGTGGGTTTGGGTATGACACACCTTCTCTCTCACTCACAGCCATAAAGGTAAAGGGTACTGAGAGAGAGTAAGCCATGACTCATTTTTGCATCTTTTGGTTTTTGATCAAATGCCAACAGATGGCAAGAGATAAATAAATGAGTCTTCAATAATGGGGTATGTGGAAACCGGTAACATTTGATGGGTAATTATTCAAGTTTCATTATTAATTTTCCTCTTCCTAAAATTATAAATAAATGTAGCACAATAGGCAAAGGACACTATCCTAAACTATCTGGGAGGAGAAAGAAATTGCCTTCCCAGCAGCACTATTCAAATCTGCATGAAATTTACTCACACATATTCAAGTAGGAGGTAAGGTAATAACTGCTTACCATAAAACCTTGGGGTTTCAGATCATCATGGCAAATGCACATTATTTGTGTAACAAATTATAGAAAGAGTTTCTCTTTTTAGATGCATTCATTTTCTGTCCTTAAAAGCAACAGAAAGGGGAAAATGCTTTCTAAAATGACCAATATCAGCATCTTATGCAACCTAATAGTATATAGAGTTGGAAAGAACATGAGAGAAACCGGCCCCCTCATTTTACAAAGAAAGTAAACTAAGATTCAGAGATAAATGACTTGCCCAAGAAAACAGAGGCAATGGGTAGTCAGGCCCAAACTAGTCAGGCCTCCTGAGTCTCATCACAGAGCCCTTTCCAGCATCCATGATACTTCTGGAAGAGGTAGCCTTGGCGTTTATTCCATTATTGCCCTGGACCATGACATTTTGAGGAGAGACAGAAGATGAAACAGCAGTCCTCCTTTATAAGCATGGTATCTGAAATGCAGCAGGTGCTTATAGGCATCTATGGAATGAATATATCAAAAATGCATCACTTTGGACCAAAAAAAAATAATACTCTGACCTAACAACCAGAGCCAAAAAAAGTCATAAGGATGATAGCAAGTGGGAGTGTGTTCTCCAAGTGTTCCTTGATGTAATTCTCACCACTTCAACAATATTTTAAACTCTGTATGAGCTGAAGTTATGTCATTTATATGTTTTCCTTCCTTCACACCCGAATATCAGGAATGCTGTTAAAAATTCCACATTTTTGGTCCCCAAATCAGGACATATGATGTGAAAAGGAGTTTTTCACTGCTTCTTGAGGTGGTGAGCTGTCTAGCGGATGGAACCGTTGTTGTTTTAACAGCTCTATTGACATATAATTCCCATACCATACATTCAGTTATTCAAAGTGTACGATTCAGTGGCTCACCAACTTGTGCCACCATCATTCCAATACATTCTAGAGCATTTTTGTCACCTCAAAAAGAAATCCCATATCTCATAGCCTTAATTTCATCCTCCACCCACCCTATGTCCCAGCCACTCACAACCACTCACTTACTTTCTGTCCCTATAGATTTGCCTGTTCTGGACTTTTCATATAAATAGAACCACACAATATTTAGTCCTTTGTGACTGGTTTCCTTCAGCTGGCATGATGTTTCTAAAGGCCCATTTGTGTTGAACATGTATCAGTACTTCATTTATTCTTATGGCCAAATAATATTCCATTATATGGATATAGTACGGTTTATTTATTCATTTATCTTTGATGGACATTTGGGTTGCTTACACTTTTTGGCTGTTATGAGTAATGCTAACAGATTTTTTGGAGAATACAACTTTCATTTCTCTTATGTATATAGCTAGGAGTGGAATTGCTGAATTATTAGCAGATGGTTTTAATGTAGAAATATTTGAGTTAATGAAATATTTTCTATGAATTATGAAGGAAGTTAGACCCAATAATTGAAACAAGATCCATCTCATGTATATTGATGCCAAGCCTAAGGGAGGAATTTATTCATTTTTTTTGAACTGGTTTAAGCCCAGAGTCAATCCTTGCCATTTCTCTATTGTAGAAAATCCTTGTTGTAGATAGATGACCCTATTGTGGACAGGTGCACATTTTCCAAGTATACCTCTCTCTTTACTCAATAAATCCATAAAATGATTCTGAAAATGCATTCTTAATATTAGGAATGTCACAGAGCTATGAATATATATATATATATATATTTCACCTCAGACCTCCTCAGGCAGAAGAAGACAAGAGAAAGACTATATTTCTCATTTTCTTAAAGAGATATGAGCCATCTGGATAAAATCAACAAAACTTTATATTCTAAAGTTGCAAATAAAATTATTAATAGCAGTCACATTTAAAGAACAGTAGAGATGTATGTATTATAGACACATTCTATTGAAATTCTATTCAAATTCAATGTGAACTCTATGTTTGTGTCCATTTAATACAATCTAGAGGCTGGCATTACTGTTTTAAAGTTATAATAGAATTGTATAGTTTATATACTCTTGTTTTCAAAAATCATCTGCTCATATGTTTGACTTAATTGAGAATGAGTTTTTGATCAGTAGCACATCCCTCACCCAATGTGTGGCATTATTTATTTGGCAAAATACGATCCACTTCATAATGGTCTGCTTTATGACAGAGCTTCCAGGAACTCACTGTGGTAAAAACTGGGGACTTTCTGCACCACTTGTGTTGGACTGTACCTTCCCTGATCTTACCATCAGCTCAGTTGAAGGTGACTCCCCATTATCTTATCAAGGTAGCACTGGCAAGAATGTGAGGTGGTGACCCTGAGGATGGTGGCTCAGACTCTTACCACCAAAAAGTACCTGCTAGGGATAAGACTGTGCTCTTTATACCTCTCTTCCGAGAAAAATTTTAAAACTTTGTTAACTGTTATTTACCCAGCTGTTTTAATCTCCCTGGCTGTTGATCTTCAACTTTTGATAATGTAACTGAAAAGTCAGACACTTTACTTTGTATTCAATGCTCTGAATGTCAGACCTTAATCCAAACACACTGGATCCTAAGGTCTTAGCTCAACTATCTAATGGCCTTCACACTAATAATAATCCAGAGTTCCTTCTCAATTAGGAATCTATAAAATACGATGTCGGCCTATTTTATCTATCATAATCAGGATTATTATATTCAATTCAAAGGTCCTGTGACACAGGGAAAGAAGATCACTTTGGAATGCCTGGATTCAAGCCCTGGCTCTGCCATTTGAAAAATGAATACTTTGGCTAAGTCACAATGAATCAGAACCACAGTTTACTCTTTTACAAGTTGGAGGTAATTATAGTGTGGCAGAGACAACATAGATGTGTTCACCAAATCCCATCTTATTTTCCTTTTCCTGGACAGCAAAAAGACAACATTTCTCAGCCTTCCTTGCAGTGAGCTTGGAGCCAGGAGAACTGGGCTATGAAGAAGGAGATTTAATTCCTAAAATACCCCCATTGGGAGCTCCAACTCTCTCTCCTTCTGCTACGGTAAGCTCAGAGGCCATGTGTTGAGATGTTTTCTGTATTTTCTTAGATTTTTTATTTTTCTGTGTGACATCCATCAATCACAGGCCAACTAATGGCCAAAGCTGTTTACATCTCCCCTGCGATCCAGCTTTTACCAGCACAAAAAAATCAAATCACAAACAAAACAATCCTGAGTCCATACCTCCTACTGCTCTCTTTATCTAACTCTCACATACCGAGCCACAATTTTCCCTGCCCTAAATCACCCAGGGCTGGGTGCCAGAAAACTAGGGCCCAAAACCCACCTCTAGTAGCCCAGCGCACCCCAACATTATTCCAACTATCCAATCCTAAGATGCTTCGCCTGCCCTGCCTTGCCTTTCCATGAGAAAACATGAGGAAGCCTCTGGACCAGACCTTCCCCTCGTGCCTGCTTCTGCCTCCTGACTGACTCTGTGCTTCCCCACGTGGTCCTATGTGGTGCCCTGTACTTCCCATTTCCAGAGGACCTGGGGAACTATAAGCTTTTCTTCCAATGGCATTGACCATTCCATGTTATCACTCAGTCATCTTTATAAATTAAGACCCAGAACCAAATTAAGATAATGGTTTCATAAGATGAAGAATCTTTGCTGACCAGCATTGGACTTGTATGACAGGGTGATCAACATTTGTTTTGCTAAAACACTGAAATTTTAGCAGTTCTTTGTTTCTGCAACTTAGTTGAACATGTCCCGAGCAATACAAAATCCTTACTTTCAAAGTTATTCTAACGATTAGGAAAAAAAAACCAAATGTATATAAAGTACGTAACAGTTCATAGTACAACGTAGGAACTCAAAACATGGTAATTATTATTATAATTGTTATTCAACAACAATCCCTAAAAATACTATATGTAAATAAAGCAAACCTGTTTCTCTATTACCCCATCAGGTAGAAAAAGAAAAACAGATTTTTCACCAAATATAGAAGATATGTTTGAGACATTCTGACTTAAAACAGAAATTTTGGTGTTAAAAAATTACACTTTGGCAGTTTGTTCAGAGACAGGGAGTCAACCTTCAGAGAAGCTAAAAACGAGGATAAAAACTTACTCATTGGGAGTGGCACTCTGTCCTAGACATTACAGGCAGAAAACAGTAGTGACTTCGAAGGAAGCCCATATCAAAAGACAAGCACAGATGCTCTAAATTATAGTCATTGTTTTGCTTCCAGTTTCTTCTCACATGGACAATCTACATAGCCAGGAATCAGCAGCATTTATTAAGAGGTGCATAGCCAGTCACTCTGTGCATCTCTTCACACTTATAAAGCACCCACAAACATCCTAATAGCCATATGAGATGATCAGGTAAGTCATTTGCTATTAGTACACAGAGAAGTGAGTTTCCTGTGTAGAATGGTAAATTACGCCCTCCCTCTTTCTACTTCACTTTCCAATTGCATTTTCCATATGGACTCCAAGAACTTAGAGATTATATTTTTCTCCAAATGTAAAATCAGGAAAAGTTTATAGGCAATGGATGTCATTAGAATCCACACAGATAATTTACAAACTTGCTGCTAACAGTGAATCCATGGGCCAGGAGCATCAACATCACTTGGAGCTTAGAAATATGGAATCTCAGGCCCCACCCCAGACCTACTAAGTCAGATTCTGAATTTCAACAAAATATCCAGGTAGTTTCTGTACACATTAAAATTTGAGTAGCATTGCTCTAGAAGAGTATCTGCAATTGCGTGACTGAAATTTGGGGACCTCTAAATTGAATCAAGAAAATAGCATGTAGACTCAGGGAAAACAAGAGTAGAGTGCAGTTGCAACTAATAAGCCTGAATAAAAGTAAAGTTTATTCTATCTGAAAGTAGAAGCTGTTAATGGAAGAGAAACAGACTGCTTAGAATCTAGACAAGCGTAACCCAAAAAGCAACATTTTCCTTGTGTCTTCTTCACTATTTAGCAAAGATGACCCTCTGATCTACAAATCTGTATATTTGTTTTAAGAGATGATGAGTGCATTTGACCATCAAGTTTGGTATCCCATGTAATCTACTTATAAACAGATTTTATGTGTTCCATGTAACTTTCTGATTATAATTTAACTGCCCATATCATGTAGTTTTTCTAAATGGAGAGACTGACCAATCAGACCAAAACATTCTAGAATGGCTGTCTATGCTCAAAATCTGATTGAGTGTGGTTAGGACAAACAAGTCTACTTGAATAAACAGAGGCATAAAGTCATTAAGTAACTTGACTAAGTTATGAAGTGACAGAAACAGGATTTTAACCCAGGCAGTTCAGTACCACAGCAGAGCCTGCTCTCTTGATCACCATGCTACGTGGCCTTCATCTTGTCTCTCAACAATTGTTACACATTGGACTCTTCCGATTTCCCCCACCCATCATTTTTAGATTAAGTTCAAAAACACAAGCAGATCTAAGGTGCCAGGAACTAGAACTTTTGATATGACCAAGACATTAAAGCCTCAAGCCTAAGTAGGTGACATTTTCTCCTATGTGGCTGAGGATGCTCCCTTGGGGTTTGCAGGTTAAACCACAGATGTGCTGGATCCTAAGACGTCATTCTCTAACTTGTACCTCCTCAGATTTCTTCCTCTGGTCTTGAGAATGAAATTATTCAGATGCCAATGCCAAAGGGGGCTAGAAAAAAGACAGGGGGCAGAGTTCACTTCGCTTGAGGCTTAGGTAAAGAGGAGCCTAATTAACTCAACAAATTACTGGGGTTTATACCAAAAGTTTTATAGAAATATACAACATGCTTTGCATTACCAGGATCTCTGTATTTCTCTTGGAATCAACACAGGAAGTGGCAGCAGCTGCACAGAACTCAAGGATTTTTCAACCCTGGATAAGTGGTTTGCAATCCTTTGTCTACCCCAGCACACCTGTGAAATACAACACATTTCCTTAAGTTACAGTGGCTCACTTCCAATAAGATTTATAAAAGACTACATGTTTCCACTGCTTTCCAGCAGAAAATAATAAAACTGTGTTTTTCAGTGCTTTTTATGCTAAATATTAATACATGTCATTTCCCTAGGGAGAAAAATCAATTTCCATAAAAATGAGAAGCAATGTGAGACTTCATATCAACTTAAACTAAACCTGAACACTTGGTATGCTTCTATGTCCCTTCTGGTTCTTGTCAATATCAAAGAAACAAAAGTGTTATCAAAAAGGCAAAAACTAATAAATGCAGTGACTTAGTTCATTCTGTGTTTGTTAGAAAAGTAACAGGATTTATTTTATTATGCATTTAAAATGTATGTAATCAATTCCCCCATTATTTTCAAATAGTTTCTAGCTAGCTAGCTAGCTAGCTGTCATTATCTAGAAGACTCTTAGGACTACTTTCTGAGGGTCAGAAGGAAGTTATTTGCATATGATCACCCAACAAATGAAAATGCTAACATCTGGTGTTAACTAATTTATTTATAAACGTTGACCATGGCAGTTGATGAGTTCCTTTACTGTTTGTAAAAATTGTATAAGCCTCTATTAACTTAATATTTTTTAAAAGTAGATTTAGAATTTCCAAAACATATAAAATTAAACAAGTCACCTATTTTTAACTTAATATGGAGCACTAAAAGTTTACAAAACTTGAGTGTACTTCTGACAGTTTATTTACTATTTTATTAATTTTTTGAACCATGTTTACTTTTTTCAAGGGTTTAAGAGTTTAAAGAAGCATAAAATGATCTATTCATGAGCAATCAATTGAGGTGCAAGACACTATAAGGAACTGTAAGAGATATTCATGAAACACTGAGGGGAGACCAGACAGTCTACCACATCAAAATGAAATTCAACAACAGTGATGCTGGCCAGGAAATTTGAAGGAAGGCAAGCACAATTGTAAAAGAGGAGAGCTAAATGGCATAGATTAATCAATAAAAGTATTGATTAATGAAAAGAATCAATGTATAGCAGCATAAGAAATATGCTACAGTTATGACAACTGTAATGCATGATATTTAGGATAAAAGTTAAATACAATTCAACGAATATAATAATTTTATTAATAACTACTACTATCAGCTAGAGAGAGTTTATGTTATGACTTATATAACTAAAATGTAAAGCAGAAATAGGCATCTTTATATCTAAATATTGGTGCCAAGCAATTATTGCTTTAAGATAATTTTCAAGGACTTGCTGAACCAAATCACTGAATCACCAAATTGTTGTCCAGAATTTAACAAATTGTCACATAAGTTTACTTTTCCACCAAGTACCTGTTTCCCATACCATTGTTAAGGATGAGTAGTGTTTTTTTAATTAAAAATTTTCCAATTTGCTAAGCAACAAAACTTTATTATTTTAATTTCTCTTTTATTTCCAGTGAAATTGAATAGCTTTCTGCATATTTCTTAGACTTTAATATTTGTTTTAGAAATTTCCTGCTTGTGCCCCCACCAAGTTTTCCATTGGAATAATCATTTTTATCTTATTGGCCTAAAGAAACATTCGTATATTCTGGCTATTTATATACCATCTATGTTAAAACATTTTTCATGATTAGAAATTTTCTTTTTAATTGTTTTAAATAGTTCTATTCTATTTAAGAGGCAAGTGCTATCATTTGAATGTCTCCTCCAAAATGCATGTTGAAATTCAATTGCTCTTGTGATGATATTAAAATGTGGAACCCTTAAAAGCTGATTAGGCCATGAATATTCCACATTCATGAATGGATTAATGTCATTATCTCATGAGTGAATGAGAATAGGTTATTATAAAAGCGCATTTGGCCCCCTCTTGCTCTTTCTTGCTTTAACCTCACTTGTCCTTCTGCCTTCCACCATTAAATGACACGACATGAAGGCCCTTGAAAGATGTGAGCACCATGTTCTTGTACTTCCCAGCCTCCAGAACCATGTGACAAAGAAATTTCTTCTCAAACAGGCAACCTACAGAATGGGAGAACATGTTTGCAATCTATCCATCTGATAAAGGGCTAATATCCAGAATCCACAAGGAACTTAAACAAATTTACAAGAAAAAACAAACAAACCCATCAAAAAGTGGCAGAAGGATATGAACAAACAATTCTCAAAAGAAGACATTTATGCAGCCAACAAACATATGAAAAAAAGCTCATTATCACTAGTCATTAGGGAAATGAAAATCAAAACCACAATGAGATACCATCTCATGCCAGTTAGAATGGCAATCATTAAAAAGTCAGGAAACAACAGATGCTGGGAGGATGTGAAGAAGTAGGAATGCTTTTACACTGTTGGTGGGAGTGTAAATTAGTTCAACCACTGTGGAAGATAGTGTGGCAATTCCTCAAGGACCTAGAACAAGAAATACCATTTGACCCAGCAATCCCATTACTGAGTATATACTCAAAGGATTATAAATCATTCTACTATAAAGACACATGCACACGTATGTTTATTGCAGCACTATTCACAATAGCAAAGACTTGGAACCAACCCAAATGCCCACCAATTATAGGCTGGATAAAGAAAATGTGGCACATATACACCATGTAATACTATGCAGCCATAAAAAGGGATGAGTTCATGTCCTTTACAGGGACATAGATGAAGTTGGAAACCATCATTCTCAGCAAACTAACACAGGAACAGAAAACTAAACACCACATGTTCTCACTTGTAAGTGGGAGTTAATGAGAACACATGGACACAGGGAGGGGAACATCAAACACTGGGGCCTGTTGGGGAGTGGGGGCTGGGGAGGGAGAGCATTAGGAGAAATACCTAAGGTAGATGACGGATTGATGGGTACAGCCAACCACCATGGCATGTGTATACCTATGTAACAAACCTGCACGTTCTACACATGTATCCCAGAACTTAAAGTATAATAATAAAAAAAATCTATTCTGCCATATTTTCTGAATTTGTTTTGTAATAGGCATTTTTACAATAAAAATAACAATGAATGATATGAAAAACAAAATTTCTTTTCAAGTTACTCAGTCTGTGATGGTCTGTAATAGCAACACAAAATGGGCTAAGACAGCAAGCAACTGAGTTATAGTCTATTTAGGTTTATAGCAACAAATCTGTACCTAGCTGACCTTACACCCTCATTGGCTTTCAATGCCTCTTCTGTTTGCCTGAAAGATAGAAGCACCACTGTGTCTTATCTCACTGCTATCTCTTCCTTCAGAGGTGAATGCACTTCAGCAGTTTTCAAAACTCTGAGCTGATACTTCCTAAATCTATGTCACTATCCTTAACTCAGACCCCTCTATAAACTGGTACTACGGTTTCATTTTACTGACAGATCCTTCTAAGATTTCATTCATTCATCTACCACTCCAATGTGTATAGCACCCCTTGTGCATACCTACTAAATATTAAATATTGTGAAGTTTTATCATCTCAAATGCAAAGATTTCCAACCAAATTCAGCTGCTGTCCCGCATTCCATCCTGCCCTTTATAATTTCTCTCTCTACAAATTGTATCCCTAACTTTCTGCTGCTTTATCTAAAATGTCATGACTCTTCTCTCTCTGTTATTACCACATGCAATCAGTCTCTGTTAATTTTTCCTCCAGTGGCTTAAAAATTAACTCCTTTTTTCACGCAGCTGCCATGCTTGTCTAAGGCCTCATCATGTGGCACCTGTTTAATTAACTGCCATCACCTTTTACTGGACTCACTGATTCCCACCTGTTTCTCACCTCAATTCATTGTGTACCCTGTGCTGAATTACTCTTCCTGCAGCATGGCTCTGAAAATGTCATTCCTCTGTTCAAGAATTTTGAGTGCTTCCTTCTGCTTATGGAAACAAGCCCCCAGTTTGCCAGTCCCTCAGTAGAGATTTCTCATAAGCGGGATTCTCCCTATCCCAACTCATATTTCACTCTTCCACTTCAGAAACACGTTTGTTTAACATTGTTTCTGCACTATCCTCCACACAAGCCTCCGTGCCTTTGCTCATCCAACTTTGATTACACCCCTCGCTTCCCTCTATTAGTCCAAACTCAAACAAACTAACTCTTCAGGGCACAACTCAAGTCTTTTCCAGGAAGCTGGCCCCAGCTAAAACCACAGTTTAGTTTTCTTAGAACTGGAGTAGACTTCATAGAGCATCCTCAGGGACTCTAAGCCTCAAAAATATTAAATTCTATTCAACAAAAAATTATTGAATACTCATTATGCACTAAGCCTCAGACTAGGAACTGGGGACAAGAAAAATAGATAGATGTGATCTCTCTTTTCAAGGAACTCTTGCCTTTTGGAGGGTGCAAAATATATAAACATGCAATTGCATTCAAAGCTATCAAGTTCTAAGATGGAGACAAACACAGTGCTGTGAGAATGAGAGGGATGGGCATTTAGTCTAGCTGAGGAGTCAAGGAATGATTCCTAGTTGAGACATCATGTGGTAAGAATGTTAAAGATGAGTGAGAGCTACCAAGACAAAAGTGGGAAAGAAATATGAGACAAAGGGAACAAAATAAATGAATGCAGAGACATAAACAGTGGGAAGGAAGTGAGGAACTAGAAGCCCGGTAGCATCAGACTATAATGTTGTGAAACAAGAACTGGTGAGAGATGAGATGGGAAGTGACGGGAGAGGCTAAGCCAGGCATTTGGGGTTTTGTAAACTGTATTAAGAACTTTGTACTCTAATCTGTAAATGATGAGGAACCATTAAAAATGTTTACGCAAGGAGGTTAAATGACTGGGTTTTACTTTTAGAAAAAGTGCGCTCCGTACATTGTAGAGACCAGATTTAAGGGAAGTAAGTCAGGAGAAAAGAAACTACAGATTGTGATGCTCCAAGGAGAGGACAAGGACCGAAGTAGGGACATCGTTATTGGGAATGGGCCTGAAAACAGATTAAAAAAAATAGTTATGAGCTAAAACCATTAGGCCTTGCTGATTGCCGAGATGTAGAAGGCCCAGGACAATGAGAAGTCTTACATAATTCTTTAATCTCTGGTTTGGGCAACAAGATGGTGATGCCAGTAATTAAGCTAAAAATAAAGGAACCATTGGTGAACAGAGAATAACAATGAAGACAGTTTCAGATATGTTGAGTTTGAGATTCCTCTGGGACATATCAAGCTAAAGATCTATGAGTTCTAGGGTAAAGATTAAGTTTGACATTAATTGTCATTCCAATGACAAATGAAACAATACAGGGATGAAATTCCCCAAGCAAAGTATGTAAAGAAATGAAGACTTTGGGGTAACGATAGAAACCTGGGGTATTGTACTTACTGGACACACAGAAGAGGAAGAGCCCCCAAAGACCAGAAAGAAATGACTCAAAGAAGCAGGAGGAACGCCAGGACAGATTGGAGACAAGAAAGTAAACCAGAGGGTTTTAAGATAGGGCATAAGATACGGACTGAGAAAACATCCTTGGGTTTTGCAATACAAAGTTCATTGGTGACCTTTAGAAGTGAGTCTAGACTACGAACTGTGATGTGTTGAAGTGTAAATGAATTACAGTCATGAATACGTTCACTTAGCTGAAAACGAAAGGAGAAAAATTAGGGCACAGCTAGAGGGAATGCAAGGCCAAGAAATAGCTGACTGAGGCTAAAGGAATAAAGATTGCAGAGGCACATAGTAAATGAGGGTCTTTATTTAATTACAAATATACAGTTTAATACTCAAAAATATCTTTCAAACACAAGATGAGAAGGGAAATAAAGTTTCATGAATTGCTTCACAAAGTAGAGTTCTAGCTACTTTTTGTACAGGAATATTATGATGTTTCTCTTTTCACTGGGACCCAGAAGCACACAGAGCTGGCTCCTCTCTTCATTTCGTCATGTGTCTCCTGGGATCCTTGAATGACTCAATTTCGGGGTGTAATCATTTTGCTTTCAGGGAAGCTGAATACTATTTTTGTGAGGAGTTATTCCACCACCATGTGGCTACTCTTGAGAATAGCATTTTTTCTCAGCTTCCTCCTAGAGCTAGCTACTGGGTTGAGTTCCCAGAGAAGGAGAATTCTACAGCTCAAAGAGCTTTAGAAAGCCTCTCTTTATTTTGCAGATAATGAGAGCAAAGATGACTTGCCTAATTTTTCAAAAGTTCCTTATATTTTAACTTGTTATGAATATTTTATACATTATGAGTGATTATATATATAAAAAGCAGACAACAAAAAACACATACAAAATCTTTCCATGTTCATTCAAACCCAAGGAGAGCATCCCTGTCAAACGGTCTTAAGTAAAAAATATTGATGAAATGCAGCAATACACAGAGATCATTGTTTCTAAACTAATCTTTAGCAACAACATCCTGCCTTGGGGCTAACATGATATTTTGTTTAAATTTAAGCCATTTCCAGGAAAGTTTTAATTTCTGCAAGTTCAAACAGATTGGTAAAACAGGAAGCACACCTACAAAGGATCAATCCTAAGGTGATAATTAGAATATGTTTATTATCTTAAGATATAAAACCCAATTCTATAATATCTTTTGTCATTTTGCTTTTCTCTATCATTTTTTCTGATAATAAAAATAACAGATGTCATTAAAGAAAATGTGAAGTTTTCAGGGGAAAAAGACATAAATGTCACTAAAAGATTTCATAACCCAACAATATTTTTTAAAAAAAATTAGCATTTTTACTCCCTTAAAAATGCTTTAAGTTAAAGAAATCAAGCTCATTATTTTATTTATCTTGCTGAATTAGCTAAGAGTTAAAAAATGATTTCTTATGTTTACAGAAGTTATTGCCCTCTCCATCCATATTAACCCCACTTAATCAAAAAGAGTCACCAACTCTTAAGACTTTACATAAATGTAAAACTGTTAAAACAAAGCAAAGTTGACAAGGTTTGGGCCACGTTTATGCAAGGTGGCATCTTCAGTCAGACTGCCCATGTGTTCATTAATGCTGTCTTTAATTATTTCTAAAAATCTTTAAGGCATTGGCTGCTCCCTGAATCTTTAATCTGCTGGTCCAAAGATGCTTCTGGCGAATGGGAGTGCTCTAAATCAGCAAAACTAGAATAACCTAAGCTTTGAAATGTTTCAAATTAAGGCAGTGGACTTCTTCTGAATAGTACAGTTGATCCTTGAACCATACAGGTTTGAACTGTGTGGGTCCGCTTATACAGAGATATTATTCCACCTCTGCCACCCCTGAGCAAGAGCAACTCCTCCTTTGCCTCCTCTGTCTCAGCCTACTTAACATGAAGACAATGAAGATGAAGATCTTTGTGATGATCTAGTTCCACTTAACCAACAGTAAATATAGTCTCTCTTCCTTATGATTTTCTTACTAACATTTTCTGTTCCCTAACTTTGTTGTAGGAATATAGCATATAATACATATATTAATAACATACAAAATTCAAAACAGTACAAAATGGCTGTTTATGTTATAGTTAAGGGTTCCAGTCAACTGTAGGCTATTAATAGTTACATTTTTGGGGAGTTGAAAGTTAAATGCAGATTTGCAACTGCATAGCATCAGGGGAGTTGACACCTCCAACCCCTGTGTGTTGTTCAGGGTTCGACTGTAATGATATCAATAATGGTGATGATAACACCTTATAAACCTTTTAAAGCATAAATGTTTTACAAACCTCTCATTTAATCATCTTAACAACCCAACTTTACAAACGGAGGATTGTTAAGTAATGGCCCTACTTCACACAGCTAATATTCAGATAATTCATCTCTATCCTAAAACCTGGAATTGTGTCAGCTTCAGTAACCAGAGTCCCATAGTCCAAAACATTTTCTAAATACTGAATGCTTAGCCAGCCCCAGGGTTTCTGATTCTTTTCAAACTACATCAATGTGATTCCATCACACATTCAGTGGGTAAGATTTTGTAAAATTATACCTGTTCCACTTTTTTGCTTTTCTTGACTAAGTCAGCCTAAGAAGTTCATTTCTGGGAAAATACCAGGATATTTTACAAAAGATATGCAAAGAGAAAAAACGCACTAATATTCAGTTTCTGATATACAAAACAGAATTATTCTGAAGCCAATATTCTGACAGAGGATATTTCCAAACTCTTTTATTATCCCACATCAAGAACCCAACTCGCAGACATGGCTCATCGTGTGGAGATGATAGATCCCTGGGTCTCTTATGGCAAACCCCCCGTGAGGCTTGCTGCTCAAAGATATGACTCTGGAAATAAAAGGAAAGTCCACTCCCCCTTAAACTTTTAATAAAACAGAGAAAATTAGAAGGCAGGAGAGCAAGACTCTTAATCATGTGTATTCCAATTGACCCCATTCCAGGCTTTGACCCATGGGTTGGGGAGTGCATTAGAGTAAAACTGAGGGCAAGAGGAGCTGCTTATTGCCTGCTCCCTGTTGAGGCATCTGGGGAATAATTACACCAACCTGGTATATGACTACATCAATTAGGAAGCTCAGTGTGGAGGAAGTCTCTTAAGTTCAGCTTTCCAAAGTAACCTTTGGTTCCCATGAGGTATCAGGGATGAGTCAAGATCCAGCCACCAGCTGCTGATTCCACAGTGGCAGTGGCCTTATTGAAGAGGCTGAGCGGGACCTTGGAGTCAGTGAATTAGCAGAAGGACACAGTGAAGCCCCCAGGGCCTGGAGCCAGTGGGAGACAGGGCTAAGCCAGGCCAGCAAAAGGAACACTACTAGGTTCTGAGCAAGCCAGGAGAGAAACGGGGCAACAAGAGACCAGCCACTGACTTCACAACAAAATACCAGGAAGGCAAACAGCAAACAGGTAAACACAAACATCACCCAGAGTCCAGAGAACATGGGCCTCAGAGGGCCAAAATCCTCCCCTCAGACCCCCTTATCCAGATGTCTGGATACCATCTTTGAGAGAAACATAGAATAGTGGAGCAGTCCGAGAGAACACAGTTGTCGTTGTCGTCGTTGTTGCTTCCTGTAGTCTGAGCATTACTTAAAGGAATGGATTAAATGATCAGATTTAACTAATTTAAATCCAAATGAATACTGTGAAATTTTTTCCTCCAGTAGCCAACAGATGGCTCCTCCTGAAAAGGATCAAGTCAGCTCTGAAGAAAAGAAAGACGTTTTTTTCAGAGTTTCCTAGTTAAGGTGGCAAATTTAATATATGCATCTAATTTTACTTCCTCTTAAAAGCAAAAATAAAGGAATCTTTCAAAACACACAAATCCACAGGAACAGTTAGAATAGGAGAAAAGGCCAAAGCAACATAACTTGGTCTCTCAGCTAGAAGCAGATGGACAAGTGCAAACTAACTTAGCAGGTCTGAGAAGGCTGAATCTCATCTTGACAGCGGACAAAGCTGAGAAGAACCAACCCAATTAACACTAGAAAATCTTCAAGGGGCTCAGGAACTGAGGGCTCAGCGTCTCTGGAAGTGGGGTGAAAGGGCTGTCTAGAATAAGAAGGACCAAGCAAGGACTTTTTTCAGTAGCAGTTGGAATCCCCGATTCCCTTATCTTCTTCATATTTTCCCTTTCACACATTGGTAGAATTTGAAGATTTGTTTTCTTTTTTTTTTTTCTTTGAGACAGAGTCTTGCTGTGTCACCCGGGCTGGAGTGTAGTGGCGTGATCTCGGCTAGCTGCAAGCTCCTTCTCCTGGGTTCCCGCCATTCTCCTGCCTCAGCCTCCCCAGCAGCTGGGACTACAGGCACCCACCACCACGCCTGGCTAAGTTTTTGTGTTTTTAGTAGAGACGGGGTTTCACTGTGTCAGCCAGGATGGTCTTGATCTCCTGACCTCGTGATCTGCCCACCTCGGCCTTCCAAAGTGCTGAAATTACAGGTGTGAGCCACCGCCCTCAGCCTGAAGATTGGTTTTCTAAAAAGGGTCCCTGGACCTAGGGGGCAGCATGTACAGTTGTGGGCGTAGGTAACTGACCCAACACAAAGAGGGAGAGACCATGCATTGTGAATGGGAAATGCATCACACTCGTGCCGGCTTCCCCAACTCTGCTTTCAGAACACTGGTAGAAAGACCCTTGCTTTCCAGGCAGGAAGTTGGAATCTAGCCAACCAGTGTAAATTGACATAAAGCGATGCAAGAAACAGTTATGGTGAGGGCCACCTTCACTGAGACCCTTGTGTCAACTGAGCCATCTTTTTTATTTGAGTACAGAATATGCCAGGAGTCCAGGTACAGATTCTTACCCGTCCTTGGCTTATCTTGACCATTTGCTGATTGAACTTCCTGCCCTTCAGCTTAGGCCAGCTAAAGACATTTCTTTCATATCAAACAATCATTCTGCTTTGCTCTGCTCCTGAAGCCTGCAGAGAGGTGGTGGTGAGATAAGAAGCAGTAAACAAAAAGCAGCCACTCTATTTGGCCACATTTCTGTCACATGCCCAGAGCCTGGTCCATCCATCAGCCTCACCAGATGTCCCAAGTGTGCTGACTCTTATGTTTTTTGCTTGTAATCATGCCCACTGACTTCCCCAAGAGGCTCCTATAAACTCTCAGGAAAACTAAGGACAGTCCATGACCCGGAGACCAGTTAGTTTATCATCTCCTGGAAGCTGTCATTCAACAGGGGCAATGTTACACTTTCCACACACAGCGAGATCTACGCTTAGCACTCAAATTCCCAAAAGCTGAACAATACACTGTTTAGAGATTCGTACGAGAGTGGTGATCTATCAACCTTAGTTGTTACAGGAAAGTAAAGATTTTTTTAAAAGTAAAGGTGTTCAGATCACACCTGGTCTAGCCTATGTGCTCATGACTCAAAGTAACACTCAAGACTCAGGTAACACTCTGGAAAACGTAATAGCACAAACACCACCTCTCTGGGGCCCTTCTCAAAGTGAGTAACATGAAGAAGTCAGAGGCCTTCTCCCTCCTGTGGCACAGACCACACAGCTCTGCCATCTAACACCAGGTGTGGCAGGAATGAGATTTTTGTGAGCACATAGGAAACATTTCTTGAAAACTCCCAAGCATAGTTACGTGACAAGGATAGTGGAGAAAAATCATCAAGGATTGGGCTCTCAAATCAGATTAAGTCAAACCCAGACTCCAAATCCTACTATCACCTTAGGCAATTTTCATAACTTAAGAGAAATTGTTTTCTTTATATGTAAAAATAAGCGTTTTTATGGTCACAATTTTTTTGTTATTGCTCAATAAATGACATTCACCAGTTTGCTGAACAAATACTTATGGAGCATGTATTATATGTTAGGCACTGGATTGGAATTTAGAAAGCATCAATTTAAAATAAAATGTTTATTTCTCTGTCTTTATGGACCTCGTATTCTAAAAGGGGTTACAAACAAAAAATAAATAAATAGAGTAAATAAATATGCAATATGTTAGAAAGTAAGCCCTATGGAGTGGGGGAGAGCATGGCGAGGGAGATTAGGAGTTTCAGGGAGGAGAAGTTTGCAATTTTAAATAACTTGATTAAAATAAACTTTGTTCAGAAGAAAACAATTCAGCAGAGGCTTAAAGGATGAGGGACTGCAAGCCATAATGCAAATAAATGCTTTTACTACACATGACTCATGACAAAGTAGATGCTCAATTACAAAGTGTTGATGAGGGGGAGGAAGAGGAGAATGAAGAGAATTTGTGAGTGCTCAAAGTCCCAAATTAGCAGGTGAATGGGGTAATGGGCTATAAAATTTCGGCTCATCTGAGGAGGAAGCTATTTTTTCATAATAGTAACTATCATTTGTTAAGCATTTCCTATGTGCTAGGCATACTGATAATTTCTAAAATATTCTATCACATCTAATTCCTGCAAATAACCCCCTGTGAGGTCAAACTGAGGCAGAGAGATAAGTAATTTGCTCAAGGGACACACGGCTGCCAGTAAATTAGAGGCAGCAAGAATTTTGAACACGTGTCTGAGGTTGGAGCTCTTAGCCACTAATGTGGCTCTGCCTCTCAGATTTGTTCTCAGACCCACTGAGACTAGTGGAAGTGTGGGTCACATGGTGGGGACAGAGGAATGGAGTAACAGAGCCAGGACTATATAGTTCCTTTGTCTGCATTCAATCATGTTGCCTTGCTAAGCTAGCCTAACCTGAATAATACACGAATTAGACATAAGGTCTTCTAGACAGTAAACCTCCATGAATAGAATATAAAAAGCCATTATAGAATCACCTCCTAGGGTTTTAAAAAATAATAGATTAGCTCTTCTTCAAGCTAGACAGGCTTTCCCAAAGCATGCTCCTTAGCACCCCAGACTCAAGAGATGCTACACAATAAAATAAAAGTCGGTGATCCTAGAGATGTGAGGCCTTACGTCTGCAGCACCCACATAGTGCCTGGCATATAAGAGGACTCAATAATGGATATGTGTTGACTGACTCCCAAAGAAAGCTGTGCAACTTTATCTAAGCCAGTGTCCCACATACATAGCTGAATGCAAAAGCCTTCTGTCCCCTGACCTAGCCTATCATAGGGAAAGCGGCTCTGTGGGACTGAGGCATGCCACTGCACATGGGGAGGAAAGGGATAGGTCATCCAAGATCCACCTCAATCTAGAGAAAACATTTAGTTTAAACTTAAGCGCAAATCACAGTTTAGATAGAAAGCTCTCGTGCATTAAAATGTTGGGAGTAAAATATGAAGACCTTGAAATATGAGAAAACAAAACTGAGAAATTTTACCCCGTGCCTTGGTTTCACAGGGTAATAGGCAGAAACTGAAACCAACAGACATTTCTGTTGACAAGTTCACCTTCTCAAGTCCTACAGCCCAGGAAGATTGTCATATTATTTAAAATAAGCAAAAGACTCTTCACCACAAAGCTAAAGGGCAAAGCAAGTCTGCCACACTCCTCAAGGGACACACAGCCAGAAGGGCTCACCTAAATGCAGAAAGGCTGAAAAGAAAGGGGGAGGGAAAGCGAGATGCCTCCTCCCCCACTTTCTCTGACTGAAGCTCTGAAGTCTGCTCCTTGCTGCATGAGTGACAAGGACTTAGCCAGCTCTAAAACACCAAAAAATGGGGGAAGTGACACTGGGTGACATTCTCCATAAGAGAGATGAGTAATAGTCTCAAAAAGTGCATGGTCTACTACCCCTACAGACTTTAGCATGACACCTCCCCCACCGAAACAGTGAGCCAGCAACAAATAGCAAATGTCACAGAAAACAAATCTCTTACAGTTGGGTCTCTCCTCAGCTGAGGTTTCAGAGAAGGGAGGCCAGCCAAGAATACAGAAGTCGTGAAAAGTCTGGCCATGTAAACCCCTTGGGTGCTTTTATACACAGGCGCTATAACTGAGCCAAGGCCTATGCTAAGTTTCTTTTTTAAATACTCTTATTTAAATAAATGTAGAGGGCAGTCACAATCAGCTTAGTTAATAACCCAAATATCGGAAACCAAAGGAGGTCAAAGAAGAGATGTACATTATACACACATATGAACACATGCACACACCCCTTCCACCATTCCTGGTCTATTATTTTATAAATTAAGATCTTTAGAGCAAGTAATGCATTCAAGCAAGACTGCCTTGTCTGAGTACCAGTAGAAAAGGGATGTTTATGTGCTGATGACAGATGAACGATTAGGGATCTTCTAGCTTGATTTTCAGGTCCCGAGATGGTGCCACTTCCTTATTTCTCCTGCTGCTGCTCTGAGTTACTACAGAGGTCTGGCCACATGCACCCTAAGTGAGGACACCTCAGCCAAATATTGGGCCCTAGGGACAGCAAAGTTGTAGCTACTGTTTACACTTTTGCCAGGTCAAGGGTCTTTTCACTCAGGCCTTATTATGATATGGGATTAATAATGCTATCCCTGGGATGATCCTTCCACCTTCACCACCATCAACAACACTGCAATCCTCTCCTTGTCCCCAAACTGTCTGAGTACACAAGCAAATAGACATGGCTAGAGGAAAATGATGAATTCTACTTTCATGTTGTTCAGGTGCCTGGAGTACATATCTGGCACATAGTAAATTAAGTATCTGTTAACAAGTATTTGTTGTTAAGTTGTTCATTTGTTTTATAGAGACAGGTTCTCACTCAGTTGCCCAGACTGGAATGCAGTGATGTGATCACAGCTCACTGTAACCTTGAACTCCTTTGCTCAAATGATTCTCCTGCCTCAGCATCCTGGAGAGCTAGGATACAGGTGAGCACCACCATGCCCAGCTAATGCTTTTTGTCTTTGGTGGAATCAAGGGTCCTGGTATGTTAGGCTGGTCTCAAACTCCTGGCCTCAAGCGATCCTCCTACCTTGGCCTTCTAAAGGGATTACTGATATAAACTACAGCACCTGGCCTATTTGTTGTTAAATGAAAACATAGTCTTCCTTAGGAGGTAAGATGAGTGACAAATTACTTGAAAACTTGGTCAGGTGTTTCACATTTATGTAAATGGATGAGATTAAAGGACGGAACCCATGAATGAGCTTTGGCGGGGTGAGGGGGAGCGGGGTGGTCGAGTTTTTTGTCTTGTTATTTTTTGTGTGTTTTAATGAACTCCTCATGTGCTACGAATAAGAAATCTATAAGTTGTATATGTTATTCTTACAGAATGTTCTCTCCCACAAGTACCTTGAAGTACATGAGTGTTAGAATACTACTACATTATAGAATGAGGTGGGAAGAAAGTGAGATCCTTGCATAAAACAGAAATCTTAAAGAACTGTAATAGGAATTGATATGAGGTACACTTTGTCTCTCTCCTTTGATAGTACTTTACCTCACTTTATAACCTAATAAGTTTGTGCCTTTAGCTTCACTAAACACAGTTCAAGAGTCAAAGGCAAAGCCTCATCATTTTGCCTTTCTTGTCATCCTCGCCCAGTGACTCTTTTTTTCCTCTCAAGCTGCGCCCATTTCCATCATTTGACTTTCTATAATTCCCTCAACTATTCCTTCAAAGCTCAATACTAATACCCTTTTCTCCCGTATTCCCATTTTTTTCAAGTTTCCCATCTTTTTCTCCTACCCTGAAAATTTCCCACCCCCTGTTTGTTCATCCCTCTTTATTTCATGCACTTATTCTTACTCACCCAATTTGACCTTCGTATTTGCTTTTCTTGTGGGGTTACCCATATTTTTTCTTACTTTCTCTTTTCCATCTTTGTTACACCTCCTGCCAAAAAAAAAAAAAAACAAATAAACAAAAAAAAAACACCGTTTCTCCTAGAATCCCACTTCCTTGCTCTTCTCCCTAGGTTATTCTTACCTTTCTGATCCTCTTGAACTATATAAAGCTTGACTTCTACATTCTTACTTAGAAAGAAAATGCAATGATTCTTAAATGTCCATTACTTGTAGAAAGAAAATGCAGTGATCCTTAAATGTCCATTACTTGTGTCCTTGGATTTTACCCCAGAACCTTTTCAGCTTCATCTAGAGTTGGTATAGATCAATATTGGCATATAACAGGACCTCCTTGTTTCAAGCTTCTTCCCCTGGCCTATTCACTGCAGTAACGGAAAACACATAACCTTTAGCAAATTGGAAGGGACAAAACTGACAAAACCATAGAACACTCAACTTGCTCTTCTTCTTCTTCTTATTTCCTCCTTCTGTATAACTTATCTCTGGCAAATTGTGCCATATTATATCAACGTGCATATGATTGATTATCATATTATTTTCTATTATAAATAGTCACATATTAGTGACTATTATAAAAGGCTATATTTCTTAATGATTAAATAGAAGAATAAAAGAGATTAATAAGAGGGAGAAAAAGACTATTACTTCTATCTAATAGTTGCTCAGTAAATGGTATTGAAAATTCATAGGACATTAATATAATACTGACTCTGAAGGAAAAACACAAAGCAGGCTTCCAAAGTATCCAAAATAAGATAATTTTCATTATCATTTTATATCTAGCAGAACCTGATATTTGTCTCTTCAATGAATCGAAGCTGAATATTAGGTAATGTGTAAAATGCATGTAGCCTCACAGATCTTGACATCTACAGTTAATTAGTTAGTTTAAGTACAATGTGTGGGCTAACATGTGAATAAATTCTTGTTAGAAGAAATACAGGCACAGCAGATGAAGGATAACCTATATTTTCCTTCTTTATACAACTGTTTCTCTTATCTGACCACATCACTTCATATTTAACTACTCAGGATCTCTACCCATTGCACTGTCTGTTCTCTCGCCCTAATCTTAACTACCTTGACTATAAATTTCCTTTTTTTTTTTTTTTTTAGATGAAGTCTCACTTTGTCAACCAGACTGGAGTGCAGTGGTGCTATCTTGGCTCACTGCAACCTCCACCCCCAAGTTCAAGTGATTCTCCTGCCTCAGCTTCCCGAGTAGCTGGGATTACAGGCCCCTGCCACTATGCCTGACTAATTTTTGTATTTTTAGTAGAGACGGGGTTTCATCATGTTGGCCAGGCTGGTCTCGAACTCCTGACCTCAAATCATCCATGTTGGCCTCCCAAAGTTCTGAAATTACAGGCAATGAACCACCATGCCAGACCAAATTTCTTGAGAAAAAAAATCTGTATCATGCGGGGGGAGTGGAGGGGAAGAACTAACATGTATTTACTATTGTCAGGTACTACATTCCTTAACTCATTTTACACTGACATGCTTTAATTCATTTTATACTGATAACAATTCTGCAAAGTACATATCACTGTTCCCATTTTAGAAATGAAAAACCTGAGCTACAGAAAATTTAAATCTCTTGTTCCAGATCACCTGGACAGAAAGTAGGAAGACCAGGATTCAACCTCAAATTAATCTGTCACTACTCTTCTAGTCTTCTTACTTGCACAGGACCTTCCCCAGTTTTAGACATATAATAGGTACTCAGAGAATACATATGGTTAACTTTGCCTTTAAGAAAGACTTCCAAGGTGATAACCGTAAAGCCAAGCCAAGAAATCTCTCTTCTCATCTCAGGTTTTATCCTTGCCTCAAATCTTGGTTGTTACTCTGACAGTATTATCCCTCCCATCCCTGGCACTTGAGACTGCTGTTCTTTTATTTCCCTTATACAACAGTTCCCACTTAAAAATTCCTTACCCAACATCCTATAACCTTAAAATGTCTGGACCTCCATGACAGTCATACAACTAATAATTTATTCGTGTGTACATGAAAGGCAGATCTCTTCTCTGTGCCTTCTTTCTCCCATTGTACCTGGCATGGTGGTGTATTGCACTACCATCATCATGACCTTGATCTGGGTGATGGTTACACTAGTGTATTCACTTTGTGAGAATTCACCAGCCCTGTGATTTATGTACTTTACTGTATCTAATATACAGCTCTAGAAAAATATTACATAAAATAGACAAAATATGCTCAGACATCCCTGCTCTCCAACACAGCAATGACTCTTATAGAAAATACAAATAGTATTATGGATTTTAATACTTAATCTTTAGCAATTTAGTCTAATGAATTAATGAGGAATGTAGACAGACAATGCACAGGATATTTGAGGCAAAATTATTAATAATACTGAAAATAGCAAAACTGCCCAATGTGAAGGAACTCCTTATTAGAATACATCTATTTGATGGAATATTCTGTTTTCAAATAATTATATTTAAAGACATAAGAAAATGTTGATTATATAATGTTAAGGGAAAAAGCATAAACTACCACATGATAATAATTTGTTAAAAAATATACTAATAGATATATACATGTTTGTGTATGTCTGTATCCATATAGGGTATATATTATGTAAATATATTCATAGGAACCAAAAAATCACCTCAATATGTCATCAGTATTTATTTCTTAAGGGTGGATTATGAGTAGTTTTAATATTTGTGTTTACATTATTCATATTTTCCAACTTGGACTTATTCCTCAAATCCACCATCTTCTTAGCCACCAAACACAATATCTTCCACTTCTGAAATCTCTTTTCTTCTTCTCATGCTGCATGACGACTACAGTCAGATGAAAATCAATAAATTTTATGGAAATGCATATAATAAAATCCAGAAGGAAAGATATTTAAGTGCTGATGAACTTATACATACACGTGACTTTTTTTTCTACTTCTGTGTACTTTTGTGCACTTTCTAAATTTTTTCTTATGGTCCGGAGAGAAAAAGCTTTTAAAGATAAGGGAAGGAAATGTTTTCAGAATGGCAGTGTAATAGCCTCCAAAAATCTGCCCCTCCATAAAAGCAATGAGAATACTGGGGAAAAAATGTCAAAATCAGCTTTTTCAGAAATCTGGTAATTAACCAAAGGTTTGCAAAGGTAAGAGGGGCATTTATTCAAGAAAAATAGCTAAGTATCATTAAGACCACTGGGTTTTGTGGCATTTGATCTTGCATATTTTCATCTTCCTCTACTCAGTTCTACAATAGTCTTGAAATCCCAGCAATCTTGGAACCATGGAAGCTGTGAAACCAGCAGTCTAGCAGCCACTGAAAGATGCAGAATGGTTTTGAACCTCCCCAAAAAGCCCCATCCCTGGAGAATCATCTAGCAACTCCCTGGAAAAGCCCTATTCATAAGGTTTGTTATCTGACCAGACTCAGAGCTCCCACAATGAGAAAAGTTCTATCTCCATAACACTTGTTGAAAACAATCTGCTAATTGTTTAACATTGCAGTGGCCTGTGGCATTGATATCAGTTGAGGCAAACAAGAAGCTTGTCAGAAAACTTTATGAAAAATCTGGGGAATAAGACACTTATGGGGGCTTTGAAAAACTCCAGCTTATTCCTGGGGATCCAGAAGGATGCTTGCATTAGAGAGCTATGTGCATGCCCAAGACTTCAAAAGTGTTGAAAGCCTGCCCCAAAACACCCACAAAGAACCTCTCAGTAATGGATGAGAAATTTATTAACAAAAGATATTTAAGAAAACTCCTCCCCAATCCTTAGCTGTACAAGCTAAACAAGGAGTGATTTCTATGACTTCATTTCACAAATAATACAGACTTTACAGAATTAATCCAGAAAAATTAATAAACAAATAGCCACAGCAACAACAACCAACAACAACAAAAAACACTGGAGGAGGCAGGAAGTCTGATTTCCAGAACTGCTACTTTATATTATTTTAAATGTCCACTATTCACCAAAAACATGAAAAGACACACAAAGAAATAGGGAACTATGGCCCCCCACACACACACACACACAAACACACACACAATCTCTTTCTCTCTCACACACACACACACACACACACACAAGCAGTCAGTAGAAAATGTACTCTCAGATGGAGATGAGGAACTTTTAGGAATGGGAATAAAGGTCACTCTTGCTATGCAAAGAGACTGGCAGCATCTTTTGCTTCTGCCCTAGAGATCTATAAAACTTTGAACTTGAGAAAGATGATTTAGAATATCTGGTGAAAGAAATTCCTAAGTGGCAAAGCATTTAAGAGGAAGCAGAGCATAAAAATTTGGAAAATTTGCAGTCTGATAATGTGATAGAAAAGAAAACCTCATTTTCTGGGGAGAAATTCAAGCCAGCAATAGAAATTTGCATAATCACCAAGACAATGGGGCAAATGTCTCCAGGGCATGTAAGAGATGCAGCAGTCCCTCCCATCACAGGCCTGAAGGCCCAGGAGGGAAAAATGGTTTCATGGGCTGGGCCCAGGGCCCCCCTGCTCTATGCAGCCTCAGAACATAGTGCCCTGCATCCCAGCTGCTTCAGCTCTAGCTGTGGCTAAAAGGGGAAAATGTACAGCTCAGGCCATTGTTTCAGAGGGTTCAAGTCCCAACCCTTGGCACCTTATGCATAGTATTGGGCCTGTGGGTACATAGAAGTCAAGAATTGAGGTTTGGGAACCTCCACCTAGATTTCAGAGGATGTATGGAAATGCTTGATGTTTAGGCAGAAGTTTGCTGCAGAAACAGAGACCTCATGGAGAACTTTTGCTAGGGTAATGCAGAAGGGAAATGTGGGGTTGGAGCCCCCACAGACAGTACCCACTGTGACACTGCCTGATGGAACTGTGAGAAGAGGCCACCATCTTCCAGACCACAGAATGGTAGATCCACTAACAGCTCATACCATGCACCTGGAAAAGCCACAGAAACTCAATGTCAGCCCATGAAAGCAGCCTGGAAATGGGCTGTACCCTGAAAAGCCACAGGGGCGAAGCTGCTCAAGGCTGTGGGAGTCCACCTCTTGCCTATGTGTGCCCTGGATGTAAGACATGGAGTCAAAGGAGATCATTTTGGAACTTTAAGGTTTAATGACTGCCCTTTTGGATTTTGTATTTGCACAGGAGCTGTAACCCTTTGTTTTGGCCAATTTCTCCCATTTTGAATGTGTGTATTTACACAATGCCCTGTACCCCAATGTGTGTATTTACCCAATGCCTGTACCAAAACCAAGTAACTAACTTGCTTTTGAGTTTACAGGCTCATAGATGGAAGGGATTTGCCTTGTCTCAGATGAGACTTTGGACTTGACCTTTTGAGTTAATGCTGGAATGAGTTAAAACTTTGAGGGACTGTTGGAAAGGTATGACTGTGTTTTGAAATGTGAGGACATGAGATTTGGGAGGGACCAGGAGTGGAATAATATGGTTTGACTGTGTACTCACCCAAATCTCATCTTGAATTATAGTTCCCATAATCTCTGTATGTCATGGGAGGGCCCTGGTGGGAGGTAATCAAATCATGGGGGCAATTTCCCCCATACTCTTCTCATGATAGTGAGTAAGTTCTCATGAAATCTGATGTTTTATAAGGGGCTCCCCCTTCACTTGGCTCTCATACTTTGCTGCTGCCATGTGACGGACATGTTTGCTTCCCCTTCTGCCATGATTGTAAGTTTCCTGAGGCCTCCCCAGACATGCTTAACTGTGAGTCATTTAAACCCCTTTCCTTTATAAATTATCCAGTCTCAGATATGTCTTTATTAGCAGCATTAGAATTAACTAATGCAAACATCTATAGAACACTGCTGCCTTCCACTCCTCCACCATATCAAGAACAGAATACATGTTTTTCTCAAGAGTACGTGTAGCATTCTCCAGTATTGACCATAAGTTAAGCTATAAAGCAAATCAATACAATTAAAAAGTTGAAATTATATGAAGTACATTTTGTGACTGTAGGAAAAAGGCTGTTTTTCTGTACTCACAGAACTTCTGACAACAAATGTGTGGATTTTCCACTGCAAATAATTATCCAGTTCTCTGTGGGTACCAACTGGGTATCATATAATTCAATTCAATTCTGACTCTATCTACCTGGAGTTAGCATCAGATCTCACAAATTAAGGGGCTCAGCCGCATACATACTTCAGTCATCAATTACATGTCCAGGCCTCCTGTACCTCTGGCTTACCAGCTATAAATCAATTTCCCACAGCCCCCTCCTCAGGGTTGATCATTTGCTTTGTGAAAGTTATCAGAATCAAAATGGAATCACTTGTGTTTAAAAAAAAAAAAATACTAAAAAATAGAGCTGGGAAAGGGCAAGAAGAGAGAGTTCTCACACTTGTATGCCTGATAACAAAACTATCACAAAAGAGAGCAAAAACCATAACCTTACCCAGAGGCCATTGCAGCCTTCCACAAAAATACTTCTGCAAGGATATCTGCCCAGAAACCACTTGGCACCACCCTTTTTATTGTAGCCAAGGATAATCATTTCAAAAAAAATTATATAATCCTCTTCAGTTTTCTTGTGAAAACCTTTATCTTCCTTTGCCTCCCTGAGTATGCACAGTTTACTATGTACACATATTCCCATTGCAATGCCCTAGTCCCAAGTAAATATCTTTTTCTTTTAGAGAGCCTCTGTCTATTATTTAGGTTGACTTAAATGATGTCAGAAATGGGACCTGAAGAAAGATCACTATCACAAGAAATTCTTGATTCTTGGAACCAATATGCAGTACTCAAAAGAGCTCTTTGAGCTCACCACTTCCATAGCTTGCCTTTTCTGCCCTGGTGAGTCTTTTCTTAGGCCAAGCCTTCCTATTTTTGGTAGAGGCTTTTGATATTATTTGAAATGTAGTTTGATTGTAAGGACCTCTTAATAAAGAAACTTACATGCCTCCCGCAATGATTTAAAAAAAAAAAAAAAAATGCCTTTTGCCTTCTCTGGTAAATCCTTCCAGGTATAAAGACAGAGTACTCTGGTTTCTACTTTTTACCTGTGAGGCATATCTTTTCTGGTGAATTCAATTTGGCCTATATACCTAATTCAATATTTTATTTCATCTGCATGCCCAAGTTAAAACTTTTGTGAATACTTTTACCTTGGTTTGATTTAATTTGGTCTGTACATGATTTGGCTCTTTTCCATTGCTTATTTGCAAAAATCTTCCAAGAGTGAAATAAGCATTCTAAGTGATGCATGCAAGATGGTTAATTAAAAGCCACTATGGCAGTCATTATCATCTAAACTCCTGACATTCCCTGACAGAATTTATAGGATTTTCTTTGCTCTTAAGAAATTAATAAGACATAGAATGGGTTTCTCAAACATTAAGGCATGCCAGGTTTTCTGGGAATCCAGCTAGCTACAGATTATGATCTCTTCCCATGAATATTTTTAAATCGATGGGCAAATTATGTCAAGGAAAGTGTAGAATGCAGATGGCCATTATTCAAAATCTCTTTAAAAATGTCTGCAACTATGGAGTTAACTTGCAGAGTCTACTGAGTTCTCTCTCTCTCTCTCTCTTTTTTTTTCCTGCTAATTTTGAATCTGCTGACTTGGCTACTGGTGTTGAGATAAAACTTACTGTCTATGGAATTCTAGCCAAGATACTTTTAATGTCCTTAAAGGGCTTTCAAATTAATGACTTCACAAATTGCAACAGCTTCATGGTAACCAACAACCTAGGTGCCATTTGGAAAGGTAAATTTAGGTTTTCTGGATCAACAATCACTTAGGGGATGAAATAGCTAATTGAAAGATTAATCATCTAAAAGGAAAGAACTAGATAAATATGTTTATAAAGGTAAGGCTTTCAGATCAAACAGGTCACAATCCTGAACTCAGGGCAATAATATAAGGCATCTTTTTCCAGCACAAAATTTTTTGTGTCTGCCATATAGGGGCCAAAAAGAAAATTTAAAAACTGCTAAAATGCTCCCCTACCCACAATTGACTGACTAGTCAAACAAACCAGACCAGGAAACAAAATAGATCCAAGGCCACTTGGAGATTTTTGTTTTCATATACAATTCAGCCAGTCCTAGCTAAAATGTAAACATTGAAAATTTAAACTCATTTGAAAATGTAAAAAGAGGAACATGTGGTGAAAGAGGATTTTTAAAAATCAAACTGCTTCAGAATTGCTTTACCCAAAATTTTAGTCCACAGCCTTCACTAGATTACCTATTGGGGCAAATAAAGTCTAGGCGTGTGAACAGGTTCCAATTTTGTCAGAAATACAATTTGGTCCCAATAGTGTTTTTTAATAGACAAGGAAATTTGTGTTACTATCTCATGACGAACATTCTGAGATGAAACCTGTAAGATCTTCATGTATATGTGTGTGCATATGTGATTTGATGTGTTTAATGCATGTGTACATATATTATGTTGTATGTTGCGGCTACATGGTAATATCTAGCAGTCAGTCAGAAATTTCTTAAAGAATTCTAGTAAGATTGGCTTACAAACCAAGACCATATTGATTCACAGCCAAATTCTACCAGATATACTAAGAAGCTGGTACCATTCCTACTGAAACTATTTCTAAATATTGATAGGAGGGACTCCTCCCTAACTCATTCTCTGAGGCCAGTATCGTTCTGATATCAAAACCTAGCAGAGACATAAGAAAAAAAGAAAACTTCAGGCCAATATCCTTGATGAACATTGATGCAAAAATCTTCAACCAAATGCTAGCAAACTGAATTCAGCAGCACATCAAAGAGCGAATCCATCATGATCAAGTAGGCTTTATCCTTGGGATATAAGGTTGATTTAACATACACAGATTAATAAATGTAATTCATCACATAAACAAAACTAAACACAAAAATCACATAATTATCTCAGTGGTTGCAGAAAAGGCTTTCAATAAAATAAAACACACTTTCAGGTTAAAAACCATGAATAAACTAGATATTGAAGGAATATGTCTCAAAATAATAAGAACCATATATAACAAACCCACAGCTGACATTCTACAGAATGGGCAAAAGCTGGAAGCAGTCTCCTTGAAAACCAGCACAAATAAGGGTGCCCTCTCTTACCACTCTTATTCAACATAGTATTGGAAGTCCTGGCCAGAATAATCAGGCAAGAGAAAGAAATAAAGGGTATTCAAATAAGAAAAGGGGAAGTCAGACTGCCCCTGCTTTCAGATGACATATTGCTATATCTAGAAAATCCCAGAGTCTCTGCCCAAAAGCCACTTGAGCTGATAAACAACATCAGCAAGTTTACAGGATACAAAATCAATAGCAAATCAATAGCATTCTGTACATCAGCAACACCCAAGCTGAGAGCCAAATCAGAAATATAATCCCATTCACAATTGTCACAAAGAGAATAGAATACTTAGGAAAACAGCTAGCCAGGGAGGTGAAAGATCCCTACAATGAAAATTACAAAAACTTCAAAGAAATCAGAGATGACACAAAGAAATGGAAAAACATTCCATGCTCATGGATAGGAAGAACCAATATTGTTAAATGTCCATACTGCTGAAAGCAATTTACAGATTCAATGCGATTCCTATCAAACTACCAATGACATTCTTCATAGAACTAGAAAAACTACTGTAAAAGTCAAATGGAACAAAAAAAGGCCTTGAATAGCCAAATCAATCCTAAACAGAAAGAACAAAGCTAGAGACATCAAGTTACCCAACTTCAAACTATACTACACAGCCACGGTAACCAAAACAACATAATTTAAGCACAAAAGCAGACATACAGAACAATGGACTAGAATGGAAATCTATAGCCATCTGATCTTTGACAAAACTGACAAAAACAAGCAATGAGGAAAGGACTTCCTTTTCAATAAATGGTGCTGAGATTAACTGGCTAGCCATATGCAGAAAATTGAAACCGGACCACTTCTTTACACCATATACAAAAATCAACTCAAGATGGATTAAACACTTAAATGGCAAGCTCAAAACTATAAAAACTCTGGAAGATAACCCTGGAAATATCATTCGGGACATAAGAATGGGTAAATATTTCAGGACGAAGATGCCAAAAGTGATTGTAACAGAAGCAAAAATTGACAAATGGGATCTAATTAAACCAAAGAGCTTCTGCACAGCACAAGAAACTATCAACAGAGTAAATGGATACCTAGAGAATAGAAGAAAACATTTGGAAACTATGCATCTGACAAAAGTCTGATATATAGCATCTATAAGGAACTTATATTTACAAGCAAAAAACAAAAACTCTTATTAAAAAGTGGGCAGAGGACATGCACAGACATATTATAAAGAAGACACATGCAGTGCAACCAGCAAGCATATGAAAAAAATGTTCAATATCTTTAGAGAAATGCAAATCAAAACCACAATGAGATATCATCTCATACCAGTCAGAATGGCTACTAATAAAAAGTCAAAGAATAACAGATGTTGGTGAGGGTGTAGCAAAATGGGGATGCTTATACTACTCCTGGTGGGTGTGTGGATTAGTTCAATCATTGTGAAAAGTAGTGTGGTGATTCCTCAAAGAGCTAAAAACAGAAATACCAGTTGACCCAGCAATCCCATTACTGCGTATATACCCAAAGAAATATAAAACTGTTCTACCATAAAAACACATGCAAGTGTATGCACTGCAGTAATATAAACAAGAGCAAAGACATAGAATCAACTTAAATCCCCATCAACAGCAGACTGGATAAAGAAAATATGGTACATATATACCATGTAATACTATGCAGCCATAAAAAAGAATGAGGTCATATCCTTTGCAGAAACATGGATGAAGCTGGAGGCCATTATCCTTAGCAAACTAACACAGGAACAGAAAACCAAATACCACGTGTTCTCACTTATAAGTGGAGCTAAATAATGAGAATCAATAGGCACAAAGAGAAGAACAGACACTGGGGCCTACTTGAGGAGGGAGGTTAGGAGGAGGGAGAGAATCAAAAAACTATCAGGTGCTATGCTTAGTACCTCAGCGATGAAATAATCTGCACAAAAAAACCCCATGAGAGAAGTTTACCTATATAACAAACCTGAATATGTACCCTTGAACCTAAAATACATATTTTAAAAAAAGACAATGGAAGAAAAAAAGACACTCCTGTCAATCCTGAAAATTCCAAGGGTTTTAAGAGTTATGTGCCAGAAACCAGGGACAATGATCAAACATATATTCCTTGTGATATGACCATATCACACTGACCACATAGAATGAAACTAGAAATCAATGACAAAAGGAAATCTGGTAATATGACAATATGTGGAAATTAAACAATGTTTTTCTAAATAATAAACAGTTAAAAATAATTAGAGGCTATATTGAGGTGAAATAAAGATGAAAGATGACAAAAATTTATGGGATGAAGCTGAAGCAGTGCTCAAAAGGAAAACTATAGCTGTAAATCCCAGTATTAAAATAGAAGAAGGCCAGATGTGGTGGCATGTACCTGTAATCCCAGCACTTTGGGAGGCTGAGACAGGAATATTACTTATACCCAGGAGTTTGAGGCTGCTCTGATTGTGCCACTTCACTCCAGTCTGGGAAATAAAGTGAGATCCTGTCTCTCTAAAAAAAGAAGTAGGATAACATTAATAAATATAATGTTCCACCTTAAGAAACTAGAAAAAGATAGCAAACTAAATGCAAAGACACAGAAGGAAAAGAATACTAAAGATTAGAGTGGAAATAAAATAACAAAACAATAGAAAAGCTCCACAAAATAAAATTAGATTCTATAAAAAGATTAACAAATTGATAACATTTAGGTGAGCTGACCAGGGGAAACAAGACAAGGCTCAGTTATTAAAATCATGAATGAAAGAGGACACCATTACCAATTTGACTGAAAAAAAAAGATGATAAGGAAATATTGGGGGCAATCATATGCCTACAAATTAGATAAATAAAATAGAAAATTATTGGAAAGATACAAGCTACAGAAACTGACTCAAGAAGGACTGGAATATCTGAATGGATTACCACAAATAAAGTGATTAAATTAGTCTCCCTCCAAAAAAAGAAAAAAAAAAGCTCAATGGCCTCACTGGAATCTATAAATGTTTAAGAATTAATACCAACTGTTTGCAAACTCTTCCAAAACGTAGAAAAGAAGGGAACACTTTCCAATTTATTCTATGAGGCCAGTGTTACCCTAAAATCAAAGCCAGAAAAAAGACATCGTGACAAAGGAAAACTACAGACCAATAACTCTTAGTCATAGAGAATCAAAAATATTTAACATAATACTAGTAACCTATTTCTAGAAACATATATAAAGGATTACACACCATGACAGAGTAGGATTTATCCCAGAAATGCAAGATTGGCTTAACATACAATAATCATTCAATGTAATACATCATATGAGTAGAATGAAAGACAAAAACCAGAAGACTATTTCAACTGAGGCAGTAAAAAGCATTTGAAACATTCAAGAAACCATGAATGGAAGGTGACTTTCTTGACCTAATGACTGCCTATGAAAAACCCACAGATAAGATCATAGTTCATGGTGAAGCTGAATGCTTTACCCTTAAGATCAGGGATAAAACAAAGATATCTGTTTTCACCACATCTATCCTACAGTGCCCTAGAAATTCTGTCAAGGAAATTAGGAAAGAAAAAACAAATGACAGGAACTCAAGTTGGAAAGGAAGAAATAAAGCTATCTCTATTTGCAAACAACATATTTTTAAATAAGGAGAATTCTAAGAAATTCTGAAATGACTATTAGAATTTAAAAAGGAGTCCATCAAATTTTCAGGATACAATGTAAATATACAAAAACTAATTGCATTTTTATACACTAGCAATAAACAACCTAAAAAATTAAGAAAACAAATTTTACTTATAATAGCATCAAAAAATAAAATATTAACAAAAGAAGTGCAAGACATACATTGAAATGACAAAACACTGTTGAAAGACATTTTATTTTATTATTTTATTCATTTACTTATTTATTTATTTTTTGAGATAGAGTCTCACTCTGTCACCCAGCGCCCAGGCTGAAGTGCAGTGGTGCGATCTCGGCTCACTGCAACCTCCGCTTCCCAGGTTCAAATGATTCTCCTGCCTCAGCCTCCTGAGTAGCTGGTATTACAGGTGTGTGCCACCATGCCTGGCAAATTTTTGTATTTTTAGTAGAGATAGGGCTATGCCATGTTAGCCAGGCTGATGTTGAACTCCCAACCTCAAGTGATCCGCCCACCTCAGTCTCCCAAAGTGCTGAGATTACAAGCATGAGCCACCATGCCCAGCCCAAAGGACATTTTAAAATATAGAAATTAATGGAAAGATACCCCACATTCATGGATCAGAAAACTTGATATTGTTAAAATGGGGATACTCCAGATTAATATATGGATTCAATATAATGCCTAACAAAAACAGGGTTTTTTGCAGAAATTGACGAAATGATTTTAAAAACACATATGGAAATGAAAAAGTAGTAGAATAGCTAAAACAATCTTCAAAAAGAACAAAATTGGGGGACTTATTTCACTATTTCAAAATCTGACTACAAAGCTACAGTAATTAAGGTAGTGTGATACAGGCATCAGGATAAGCATATAGATCAACGGAATAGAAATGAAAGTCTAGAAATACACCTTTACATTTATAGTTAACTGATTTTCAACAAGTGTATCATGACAATTTAAAGCAAACTAAATGAGGACAGAATAGTTTGTTTCATCGAATGGTGCTGCGACAACTAGTTATCCACATGTAAAAGAATTACATTGGACCCTTCCCTCACAAGGTTAATTTAAAAAGGATAATATAACTATATATAATGGTTAATACCATAACATTATTAGAAGAAAACAAAGGATTGAACCCTCATGGCCTTAAATCTAGGCAATAGGTTTCTAGATGTGACTCCAAAAGCATGAGAGAAAAGACAAAAACAGATAAATTGGGCTTTATTGAAATTTAAAGCATATGTGCTTCAGGAAAACAATCAAGAGCATGAAAAGACAACAAAAAACGAGACAAAATATTTGCAAGTTGTTATCTCATAAGGAACTTGTACCTTGAATATATAAAGAACTTTTACAACTCAATAATAAAAAGACAAGTAACCCAATCAAAGTTAAATAAATACATATTTCTCCAAGAAACATATACAAATGGCCAATAAGCACATAAAGGGATGCTCAACATTAGTCAATAAGAAATTGCAAATCAAAACCATGATGAATGTCATTTTATTTCCACCAGGATAACTAAAACCAAAAAGATAAAAGCCAGCAAGTACTGGTGAAGATTAGAGAAATTGGAACTCTATACATTGCTGGTGGGATTATAAGATGGTTCATCCATTTTGGAAAATTGTTTACCATTTCCTCAAAATATTAAACATAGAGTTATCATATGACCCAGCAACTCCACTCCTAGGTGTATTGCCATGAGAAATATAAACATATGTTACACAAATCCTTGTATAAAAATGAATATTTATAGCCTCATTATTTATTACAGCCCCAAAGTGGAAAGAACAAAACATCCATTACCTGATGAATGAAAAAAAATGTTATATATCTATATAATGGAATATTATTCAACAACTAAAAAGAAATGAAGTACTGAGACATGCTACAACATGGATGAACCTTGAAAACATAATGCTAAGAGGCCTTTCACAAAAGGACACATACTGTATAATTCCATTTAGAGGAACTGTCCAGAATAGGCAAATCCATAGGGACAGAGAACAGATGCGTTATTTCCAGGGACTAGGGTCAGGGATAATGGGGAGTGATTCCTAATGGATACAAGGTTTCCTTTGTGGGTGATGAAAGTGTTCTGGAATTGGATAATTGTGATGGTTGTATAACTCTACAACTCTGTGAACATACTAAAAATCAGCAAATTGTACACCTTTAAAAGGTAGACTTTTACGGTATATTAATATCTTACTAAAGCTATTATTGAAAAACAAATTAGGAGAAGTATAATAGGCAAAAATGATCATACTTAACTGCCCCCCTAAAAGTCCTTCTGTATTCTATGACCTTCCTCCTTTCTATCGTTCCTCATTCAGGCTGAGCTTTCCCTTCACTCTCTTTTCTCTTCCATCTTACTTATTCAGAGTCTCCTAGAATCATCAGCTTGGTTCACCCCGGGCTTTTGAAGGCCCTCTGCTTTGCCCCCTGTGCTTTGCATATGAGTACCCTGAGTCACAGAGAGGACAGGTGACCCACCCAAGGCTTTGGAGTGAGGAAGTGATCAAGCAAGGGGATCTGCAATGAGAAGTTTTCTCTCTCTGGCCCCTCAGTGCTTCCTATTCACCTGCGAAGGAAAAGGGCCTGCTGAGGATTTAAGAATCCCCTGGATGGCCCTCCTTCCCGGAGAAGTTAACTAACTCATGGGTTAACTTCTGGGCCTTCCAGCCTAGACTTTTTTCTTCCTGGGCTCTCTCTTCCTCTTTCCTCTGTCCTCTGCCTCCCATTACATTTTCCTTTTCTCCCCAAACCTCTCTTCTACATCTTACCCTACCCACCTTTGACTCTAGCAGCTTTCCTCTGAACCTCCTTCCCTCCTCCACTTATCCCCACATTTCCTCCAGAAATCCCTGCTGATGCATCCCCAGGCTCACTCTCCCAATTCTGACAGTAGAACAAGAATATATAGGCAGTTTGGGCCATGTGTTATAATTATAGTTAATTGCCAAATTTCCTTGCTGCATATATAATGGATAAAAGTAGCAAGTAGTCTTTAACATGCATTATTAGCTTCTGAAGCTTCTTTATTCCTTGTACATATTTTATCTTCCTCCAAACACCTATGAGTATCATGAATAGCATCTAACAAACTTAGTTAAGCCTAAGAAAGTAACTGACACATAGACCATGAAAGTGAACATTTAACATCATTATACCACACACACACACACACACACTCACTCATACTCATACTCACACTCAGAGAGAGCGAGAGAGACTTGAATGCCTGGCATTACTGTAATTTTTGTCTCTGTGAGTGATCTTGCCTGCTACAGCTATGAGAGTTTCCTAAAAACTGATTAAATTGATTGGATTAAAATAGTTTTAGCCCAGTTTCTCTTTATTTCCCCTCAGAAGTGGGAGTGAATGTGGGGCTCTCTCTGACACCTCATATTTCCAGGTTCTAGGCTCCAGGGGCAGAGAGTTGCTAATAGCCAAGTAATAAACCCACGTGCCTTAAGTAGGCTCTGGGGTGGAAAAACAGACAAGTTGGCTTCATACTAACAACAGAAGAAGCTTCAACTTGTCACCTTCTTCCATTGCCCTAGGACTGGCAGCAGGGTCAGTGTTATGAACATGTAGCCTGTGCAGTCACAGAGGTCCATATGCTTAGAATGACACTATGCTTGGTTTAATGCTCTGCTGTCACTGTCTTGAAATTCTTAATGATTTTTTAAGTGGGTGCCCTGCACTTTCATTTTTCATTGAATCCCGCAAATTATTTAACCAGTCATAGCCACAGTCACCTGTGAGAAGAGCGAGCATGTGCTAGGTCAGTATTTGGTCCTCTTCTCCCTCACCTCCTTGGTTTTGTAACAGATTTCTCTGATCTTCTCCTGCTCCTGATGTGGGGGATGGAAAGGTAAAAGGTAAGGGAGAGTTGAGAAGAATGTATTTTCCCAAGTACATAAATAATCAGTTGAGGGTCATCATTCTGTTCCCTAGGAAAGATGAGGGTTTTTTCAGCTTTTCTTTATAATTAAGGAGGAAAGAGTCAACCACGTAAGATGAGAGAATGAAGTGTGGTATGTGTATGTATGTGTGCATATATTAAAGCAGTTGCATTTTCTATGTGCCAGAGACTACATCAAGAATTTTGTGTATGTAATCAAATTTATTTCTCAAGATGAACTATGAGGTAAATATTACTATTATTCCAACTTACAGATGAAGGAAATGATTCCTGGAAAAATTAAATAGGCAAGGTGGCCGAGCAAGATGGTAGAACAGAAGGCTCCACTGATCATTCTCCCTGTAAGGACATCAATTTAACAACAGTCTACACCAAAAAAAAAAAAAAAAAGCACCTTCATAAGAACCAAAAATCAGGCGAGCATTCACCGTACTTGGTTTTAACTTCGTATTGGTGAAGAGGTAGGAAAAACAGTCTTGAATTGATGACACTACCCCTTCCCCATTTCCCAGCAGCAATGGCAAAGTGCAGACATTTCTGTGCTCTGGGGAGAGGCAGATCACAGCAATTGTGAGGCATTGAACTCAGTGCTGCCCTATTATAACAGGAAACAAAACCAGACCAAACTCAGCTGATGCCTGCCCATGGAGGGAGCATTTAAACCAGCCCTGGAGTTCTTGAAAGGCAGTGTAGGCCACAAGGACTGCAATGCTTTGGCAAGTCCTAGTGCTGAACTGGTCCCAGAAACAACTGACTGGGGGACCACAGGACCTACTGAGACACCAACTGGGGCAGCTAAGGGAGTGCAGGCATCACTCCTTCCCTCACCACAGCTCTTGGCTCAAAAAAAAAAAGTCCCCTTTTCTCCAGTTGAGGAGAGGCAAGGGAAGAATAGAGAAGACTTTGTCCTGCATCTTGGAAACCAGCTCAACCACAGCAGGATAGGGCACTGGTCAGAGTCATGAGGCCCTCTTTCCAGACAACATTTCTCGATACACCCTGGGCCAGAAGGGAACTGACTGCCCTGAAGGAAAGAACTCAGTCCTGTCAGTATTCCTCACTTGCTAACTGAAGAGCCCTTGGGCCCTGAATAACCAGCAGTGATACCCAGGTACTACATTGAGGGCCTTGGGTGAGACTTGGAGACTTACTGGTGTTGAGTGAGACTCGGCACGTTCCCAGCTGTGGTAGCTATGGGGCAAGATTGCTTCCACTTGAGAAAGGCAGAGGGAAAAATAAAGAGGACTTTGTCTTGCACTTTATGTACCAGCTTAGCCACAGGGGTTTAGAGCACCAAGCAGACTTATGGAGTCCCCACTTCTGGTACTCGGCTTTTTGATGGCATTTCTGGACCTTCCCTGAGCCAGAGGGGAGCCCACTGCTCTGAAAGGTGAGTCTCAGATTAGGCAGCATTCACTGCAAGCTGAATGAAGAGCCCTCAGGATATAAAAGGACATCAGTGGTAGTCTAGTCATACTCCTCATGGGTTTCTGGTGGCAGTGGCCATGGGGTGAGGCTCCTCTGCCTTTGGAAAGGTGAAGTAAGAGTAGAAAGGACCACATCTTGTGGTTTGAGTGGCAGCTCAGTGACAGTAAAATGGAACACCAAGTAGACTTCCAAGGTTTTTAACTCTAGTCCCTGAATCTCAGATGGCACCTCTGGACCTACCTGGGGCCTGGGGAAACTTGCCACCCTGAAGAGAAGGACACAGGCCTAGCTGGCTTTAGCCACCTACTGATGGTAGAGCCTCAGGGCCTTGAGTGAACATAAGATATAGCCATGGAGTGGTTTTGGGTGAGACCCAGTGCTGTGTGGTTTCAAGCCTGACCCAGTGCAGTCCTGGTGGTGGTGGCCATAGAGCTGCCTGTGTCAGTTCACTCCAGCTCCAGGTGGCTCAGAACAGAGAGAAAGACTTCTTTCGTTTGGGAGAAAACAAAAATAAATAAATAAATAAACAAACAAACAAGAATATATGCCTAGTAATCCAGGAAATTCTTCCAGATCTTGTCTGGAAGAGCATTCTTCCAGATCTTGTCTGGAAGAGCATTCTTCCAGATGGTAAGACCATCAAGGTGTTACCTCTATGAGTCTTCAAGAACCACAGCATTACTGGGCTTGGCATGCCCTCTAAAGCAGATACAGCTTAGATCACAACATCAAGCTTCTTTGAATATACGGAAAGTCTTCTCGTGAAGCACAGGTAGAAACAAGCCCAGACTGGGAATACTACTATAAATACCTAACCCTTCAATGCCCAGATACTGAAGAACATCTACAAGCATCAACACAATCCAGGAAGACATGACCTAACCAAATGAACTAATTAAGGCACCAGGACCCAATTCTGGAAAAAAAAAACAGATATGTAACCTTTCAGACAGATAATTCAAAATAGTTGTGTTGAAGAAACTCAAAAGAAATTCAAGATAATACAGAGAAGGAATTCAGAATTATATCAGATAAATTGAACAAAGAGATTGAAATAATTTGAAAGAATCAAGCAGAAATTCTGGAGCTAAAAAATGCAATTGGATTACTAAAGAATGCATACGAGCTTTTTAATAGCAGAATTGATAAAGCAGAAGAAAGATTTAGTGAGTTTGAAGACAAGCTATTTGAAAATACACAGTCAGAGAAGACAAAAGAAATAATAACAGAAAATGAAACACATCAACAGGATCTATAAAATGGTCCCCAAAGGGCAAATCTAAGAGTTATTGGCCTTAAAGATGAGCTAGAGAAAGAGATAGGGGTAGGAAGTTTATTCAAAGAGATAATAACAAAGAACTTCCCAAACCTAAAGAAAGACATCAATATCCAAGTACAAGAAGCTTGTAGAACACCAAGCAGATTTAACCCAAAAAAGACTACCTCAAGGTATTTAATAATCAGATTTCCAAAGGTCAAGGATAAAGAAAGGATCCTAAAAGCAGCCAGAGGAAACAAACAAATAACATAAAATGGAACTCCAGTATGTCTGACAGCAAACTTTTCAGTGGAAACCTTACAGACCAGGAAAGAGTGGCATGACATATTCAAAGTGCTGAAGAAAAAAATCTTTTACCCTAGAATAGTATATCCAGTGAAAATATTCTTCAGACATGAAGAACAAATAAAGACTTTCCCAGACAAGCAAAAGCTGATGGATTTCATCAACACCAGAACTATCCTACAAAAAATGCTAAAGGGAGTACTTCAATCAGAAAGAAAAGCACATTAATGAGCAATAAGAAATCATCTGAAGCCACAAAATTCACTGGTAAGAGTAAGTACACAGAAAATCACAGACTATTATTACACTGTAACAGTGGTGTGTAAACGCCTCTTAAGTAGAAAGACTAAATGATGAACCAATCAAACATAATAACTACAACAACTTTTTGTTTGTTTGTTTGTTTGTTTTGAGACAGAGTCTCGCTCTGTCGCCCAGGCTGGAGTGCAGTGGTGCGATCTCTACTCACTGCAAGCTCCACCTCTCAGTTTCACACCACTCTCCTGTCTCAGCCTCCTGAGTAGCTGGGACTACCAGGCACCCACCACCACGCCTGCCTAATTTTTTGTATTTTTAGTAGAGATGGGATTTCACCCTGTACAGTAACTTTTTAAAGATAGTACAATAAAATATAAATAGAAAAAACAAAAACTTAAAAAGCATGGGCATGAAGTTAAGGTGTAGAGTCCTTATTAGTTTTCTTTTTGCTTGTTTATATGTTTATGCAAACAGTGTTAACTTGTTATCAGCTTAAAATAATGGGTTATAAGATAGTATCTGCAAGCCTCATGGTAACCTCATACCAAACATATGCAATGGATAAATAAGAAAATAAAAAGCAAGAAACTAAATTATATCACCAGAGAAAATTACCTTCATTAAAAGGAAGACAGAAAAGAAAGAATAAAGAAAGGGAAGACCACAAAACAACCAGAAAACAAATAACAAAATGGCAGGAGTGAGTCCTTATTCATCAATAATAACACTGAATATAAATAAATTAAACTCTCCAATCAAAAGACACAAAGTGGCTGAATGAAGGAAAAAGCAAGATCCAATGTTCTGTGGCCTGCAAGAAACACACTTCACCTATGAAGACACATATAGACTAAAAATAAAAGGATGGAAAAAAATATCCCACAGCAATGGAAACCAAAACAGAAAAGGAGTAGCATACTTAGACAAAATCAATTTCAGAGAAAAACTGTCAGAAGGGACAAAGAAGGTCATTATATAATGATTACAGGGTCAGTTAAGCAACAGGAAGTAACAATTTAAAATACACATGCACCCAACACTGGAGAACCCACATATACAAAGCAAATATTATTAGAACTAAAGAGAGAGACAGACTCCATACAATAATAACTAGAGACTTCAACAATCCACTCTCAGCATTGGATGTGTCTACCAGACAGAAAATCAACAAAGAAACATTTGAACTTAATCTACACTATAGATCAAATGGATCTAACAGATATTTATGGAACGTTTTATCCAATGGCTAAAGAATACACATTGCTTACCTCAGCACATGGATCATTCTCAAGGACAGACCATATGTTAGGTTATAAAACAGTCTTAAAATGTTTTTAAAAATTAAAATAGTACCAAACATCTTTTCTGACCACAAGGGAATGAAACTAGAAGTCAATAACAAGAGGAATTTTGGAACTGTATGAACATGAGGAAACTAAACAATATGCTCCCGAATGACCAGTTGATCAATGAAGAAATTAAGAAGGAAATTGAAAAATTTCTTGAAACAAATGATAATGGAAACACAACATATCAAAACCTATGGGATACAGCAAAAGTAGCACTAAGACGGAAACTTATATGAGCCTGATCAAAAAAGAAAAAAAAAAAACTTCACGTAAACAACCAAACAATGCATCTTAAGTAACTAGAAAAGCAAGAGCAAAACAAATCCAAAATTAGTAGAAGAAATAATAAAGATCAGAAGAGAAATAAATAAAATTTAAAAGATGAAAACAATACAAAGATCATAAGATAAAACAAAAGTTAATTCTTTGAAAAGTTAAACAAAATGGACAAATCTTTAGCGAGACTAAAAATAAGAAACAAGATCAAAATAAATAAAATCAGAGATGAAAAAGGAAACATTATAACTGATACCACATAAATTCAAAGGATCATTAGTGGCTGAACAACTATATACTATAAATTGGAAAACCTAGAAGAAATAGACAAATTTCTAGACATATACAACCTACCATGATTGAACCAGGAAGAAATCCAAAATCTGAACAGACCATAACAAGTAATGAAATCAAAGCTGTAATTAAAAATCTCTTAGTAAAGAAAAGCATGGGACTCAATGACTTCACTGCTGATTCCATGAAACATTAAAAGAATACCAATCTTACACAAATTAATCCAAAAAAATACAGGAGGAGGGAATACTTCCATACTAATTCTATGAAGGCAGTATTACCCTGATACGAAAACCAAACAAAGACACATCAAAAACAACAAAACTACAAGCCGATATCTCTGACAAATACTGATGCAAAAATCCTAAACAAAATACTAGCAAACTCAATTCAATAATACATTAAGGAGATTATTTATCATGGCCAAGTAGGATTTATTCCTGGAATGAAAAAAATTGCTCAATATAAACAAATCAATCAATATGACACATCACATGAAGAAAATGAAAGACAAAAACCACATTATCTTTTCAATTGATGCTGAAAAACTTTTGATAAAATTAAATATTACTTCATAGTAAAACTCTTAAAAAACTGGATATATCAAAACAGCATGGTACTGGTACCAAAACAGAGATATAGATGAATGGAACAGAACAGAGCCGTCAGAAATTATACCACACATTTACAGCCATCTGATCTTTGACAACCCTGACAAAAACAAGAAATGGGGAAAGGATTCCCTATTTAATAAATGGTGCTGGGAAAATTGGCAGCCATAAGTAGAAAGCTGAAACTGGATCATTTCCTTACTCCTTATACGAAAATTAATTCAAGATGGATCAGAGACTTAAATGTTAGACCTAA